>NW_022704174.1:0-2130 GCF_011630105.1 Anneissia japonica | reverse complement strand
TCAAAAACTACATTATGATGTACATATAAAGAGGGTAATATGAAATTAGGTATGGAGTAACCTCTTGTCAGAGACATAAGAATGTCGGCAGTGGCTATTGTTACACCATACTTAAACGAATTCCTAAATCTGATTGGATGATATTGTCCTAATTCAATATACTTGATACAATAACATCCAATCAAAATTAGGAATTAGCTTGACTGGTGTAATAAATAGACACTGTTTCTAAGACAAAAATACCCCGATGGAGGGGTTTGCTTTATACCGGGTTTAAATATTTTCTGATTTACATTTACAGTGACGTAACAAAGAAGGATTGTGGCCCTGGATAAAGAACCTTCGGGGCCCTACTACCCTGGGGAAGCTCCGCCCAGTTCGGCGTAGGTGAAATTTCTTTTCTACATATTAGTGTTTTTTATAAAAAGACCCGGCTTGGCCAATGTACGGGGTAGAAAGCTGATAGATATCCTGTTAACTGTCAAGCCTTTTTTTTTTTTAGTTTCATTTTATACGCCAAGGCATAAAGGGTGCCACCATACTAAAAATCATTCCCATCAACTGTAATGAAACATGAACAAACATACATTTTTAAATCATTATTTCTGGGCTCTTCGCTGAACCTCCAGGGCGCGAGTTCACGTTTTGGCGACTATTATCATCAAGTTCACGTGCAATACAATAGCGGGATGTTTAGACGTGAACTCGTAACTTTGACACCCTGAGTGAACCATGTTGAGGTCCGGGGCCCCTGGCTGTAGCCAAGGAGAGCTCATAGTTGTTACGCCACTGCATGTTTTACATATTATGCAATACTCTAAGGATAGATAGTTTGCCCTAATGGGGAAATGTTATTTATTATGTAGTGAACATATACCATTTTAACGGCTGCACACACAAGAGTGGTTAGTTCAACTTAAATTACAAAAATATTAATATTAATTAACCAAATGTGAAGCATACATCTACACAATCAGTGAAAAAAATGCTGGTACAGTGTTATACAATAAAAAATATCACTTAAAGAATACCATTAAAAAAGTAAACCAACTTCGCTTGAGTTGACGAAGTATTCAAACAGTAATCAGAGGTCATAGACAATATTATATGTAAACTATTAAGAACTTTTAAAACTGTACATTTAGAAAATAAAACTCAAAAAACATTCAGTACTTTAAAGACTAGTTTATTTGACAATACACTAACTAAATGTTTTTTGAGTTTTATTTTCTATTACATCAAACTAGTACGGCTCATCTATTTTTATTGTACATTTAGAGTTAATAATACCTAGACATAAATATGGCTTAGAATATATAATTTAAAGTGTTAGTGGATAAATGATAACTGGAGTAATACAATATTTTTTTGGCACAAAATATTTAGTCTTCCAGAATTTAAAGCCAAAAAATATTAATCGCATCATTTGTGGGCAACGTTTTTCTACATGTAGTAAAGCCTGTGAATTTTCGCTTTGTTTTTATTTGATTTCCTTTTAAGTAAATACGTCCATTTTCTGTGCTACTACAATGCACTTAATATTATAGTATTGCTACACATTTTGTGTATGTATATTTTTAATCGCTGTCCACACTATCAAATTTTGTATCAAACAAAAAAATATTGTATGCCCATATGTAGTCATGATGCGCCTATATATGGTCATGACGAGTCGAATGTTGGAGCAGTTATAGCAGGGACTCTAAACTGTAGGCTCAGTGTACTCAAGTGGCTCGTGTGCACTTTAAAGAACCCAGTACATCCTTTGAGAAGAGTAGGGGGTATCCCCTGTATACTGGTCCATTCAACCCCTGTCATTGTGGACAGACGAAAGTGCACCTTTTGGCAGCTGATTGACATGATGTGACCTTTACCTCCTACCTTTATGTTGTGATGTCATCATGACCTTATTTAGGCGTGTCACCTGTTTTTGCCACATGAAATTTGATAGCCTGGTCAGAGCATTAAAGATTAGGTTTATAATGATTACATTTCTACATTCTGTACAAGGTAATGAATAACTAAACAAATTAAACTTTGGTGCTAAAATATAAGTATATAAATATTTCTGATTCATTTTGTTGTCAAGAATTTGAAACACCAATACCATATTGTGAGGTATTTTAATTG
>NW_022704173.1:0-803 GCF_011630105.1 Anneissia japonica | reverse complement strand
AGAGACCTAGTCTAGGTAAAGCCAAGCTACTTTTTTTTACTATTACTGTAATATTGATATTTTGTGTATTCTACTAAAATTATGAATTTATATTATTCCACAGGCAATGGAGTTCCATGACAGAGCCATAGGCTCCCTGTGCCACTGTTGTGGTAAAAAAATAAAGGAAAATGATAAGTACAATGTGGAAAATATGAAAATAAAACAAGTTTTATTAAAATTCATGAAAATGTGTGTTTTCAATGGCTGTGTTCCACCTGCCACTCTAAAGCTTTTAGTGGACAATTATTAACGCCGATTCAGCTACGACGAGATCATGGCTTGAAATGCATGGCTTGCTACTTACTGAGACAGCAGCTTAAACCAGGACGTAGAATGAAAAAGTTCAAATACCCAGATTTGAGAAACATTAGTGGCACTTTTATTCAAGAGGAAAGTCTTTCAACCTTAAATCGCCAATTTGGGATTTGCAATGATGCAGATTTAATTTATCACTGTGATATTTGTAACAATTTAATTTCTCTTTCAAGTGTACAAACACCATGTCAACATTTTTTTTGCAAATTTTGTGTAAAGAAAATATTTAAAGCAGTAGGAAGAGAAACTATTGAATGTTACAGTTGTAGTGAAAGTTTCTCGGAAAACGACTTAAAACAAATTCCACCAATAGTTGAGCAGTCCCTTAAGCGAGTACCACTGCAGTGTAAGAACTGCAAAGAACACTTAGTGTTATGCAATACCAACAATCACAAATGTCAAAGCATAAAAGAACAGGCATTCAAGAAAATAATACATGCTGTGCA
>NW_022704172.1:0-839 GCF_011630105.1 Anneissia japonica | reverse complement strand
TAATAAATAACAGTGGTCCCAAAATCGATCCTTGTGGTACGCCAGTGTTTAATGGCAAAGGTTTTTATAATTTTTCCACCAATATTAACAGATTGACTTCGATCGCTTAGGTAAGATGTAAACCACATGATGACAGAAGCAGACATATGCATATGCCTAAGTTTATCTAGGAGAATTGTATGGTTTACAGAGTCAAATGCTTTACTGAGATCAATAAAAACAGTACCAGTCATTTCACCACGCTCCATAGCATGAAGACATTCATTCGTTAAGTCATGCAATGTTGTTTCAGTTGAATGCAATGGTCTAAACCCCGATTGGCAGCGAGGAATCAGATTATTTCCATTAAGGAATGAATAAACAGCCGAGTGCACCCATCTTTCTAAAATCTTTGAAATAATTGAAAGTATTGAAATGGGCCTATAATTGCTAGTATTGCATTTGTCTCCTCCTTTGTGAACTTATACACATCTAGATGTGTATAAGAGACAGGAGGGATACTGTTCACATTTAATTGAGAGGTTCAATACGTGCGTTAATGATTTAATAATGTACGGAGACGCAAGCTTTAGCATTTTTACACTAACGCCATCCGGACCAGTTGCTTTGCAAGGCGACATTGATGTGATTTGTTTTCGAACAAATTCTTCCGTAATATTAGGCAGAGTACATTGCTGAATTGGTTCAGAATAAGACAAATGGGCATTGTTCATTTCAAGTTCGCGCGTGACGTCGTCACTACTTGCCATACGTCCTCCAATAGTGGAGAAATGTTCATTAAATATATCAGCAATTTCGGCTTGATTTTTTACATTTTTTCCATTTTTGGAAGTGATTGA
>NW_022704171.1:0-1507 GCF_011630105.1 Anneissia japonica | reverse complement strand
AGTCCATGTTCTAGTGTTGTTGTAAAATGCATTTCAAACCAGGCTGGTTTTTGATTTACGTTTTGAAATAGAATTTGGAGAGGGCGTTTGATCAAGTTTGACCTACGTTTTGAATTTGAATTAAATTTTAAAGAAATTAGAACTACATTTTGGAAAATTTGAACTACGTTTTGAAAAATTAGAACTTCATTTTGGGAAACTAGATCTACATTTTGATAAATTTATGCCTACGTTTTGATAAATTAGACATTGAATTTTGCAATTACATTTTGATTTTAACATGGACTTTTGCTGCGTATGGCACCCCATATTACAAGACCAAAATCAATGTAACTAGAGTTAAAAATTACTCTAGTTACATTGACTTTGGTATTGTAACACATTTTAAGAATGTTTTAAAAACGTTTAAAAACATCAAAATAACGTTATAATAACGTTTCTGAATGTTAAATTGAAACACATAATTACGTTTTTAAAACGTAATATTATAAAGAAAAACCCTTTGTAAACGTTTTTAAAACATGATACAAGAACAAAGTCGATGTAACCAAGGTTATATTATAATAACGTTTTTAAAACGTTACATTAAAACGTTATTTAAACGCTTCCAAAACTCCACAAAATTACGTTTTCGAAACGTTTTACTAAAACGTTTTTTGAACCAAACTCATACGTTTTTATAACGTTTTTTTAACGTTAAATTGTTAGCTGGGTTAATAGTACAGTATGCTTTATCTACATAGGAATCCTTAGACACAACATAACAAAAAATATATTAATTAATAGGTATCAAAACTGACTTAAGCAAATAATATTTATCAACACTTTGATGTCCAATTAAACATCACCACCTGCATTTAATATTGTATTATACTGATACTACTTATTTTTCTTTTTTCTTTTTTCTTTTTTTTTTTGGGAAAACAACCTTTGATTAAAAAGAAACAATTTAAATACATATTTCATCATTAAAACCATCACAGTAGCATTGATAAGCTCTTTGAATTAGTTTGTTTAATTAATTTTCACAGACCACAGAATCAAGTGAATGGAAGTTGATGAAACACAGCCAAAGCAAATGCTCATTCTGCATCACCTGAAAGCTGAAGTCAAAAATTAAAGAAGTGCTTCCTGGTCGAAGTCATGTTCTCCCATGTATTTTTTTTGTAAAAAGACAATTATATATTAAGTACTTTTAATAGAGCAAAAACCATTAAGAAATTAGTAAGATGTGAAACATTGAGTGGTGGAATTACTTGAGGCTGCTATTGCAAATCAGGATGAAGCCTTGTCACTACATGAGGGATAAGGATTTGGTGGCAATTCAGGCCATATTATAGGCCATGGATAGAAACATGAAACAATTGAAAGTACTGTAGTCCTATCAGATTGGAACTGTATACTGTTTGTATGAATGTTGTTATCTATTTGATATGACATCGTACCATACACTGTGTTGAGAAATATTACCAGATATTATTAAGGTTTTTCCTTGTATGAACATTTA
>NW_022704170.1:0-1021 GCF_011630105.1 Anneissia japonica | reverse complement strand
ATAATAATAATAATAATAGTTATACTAATAATAATAATAATAATAATAATAATAATAATAATAATAATAATAATAATAATAATAATAATGACATTGCAGCGTTTGTAAAATGTTTGTCACTGGTGCTGGGAACAGTCCCAAAAGTGCGGGGCCAGGCCCCCCACCCAGTAGAAAAAGTGGGAGGGCCAATGGCCCCCTGGCCCCTGTAGAGCCAACAAATGTAAAAATCTACCACAAGTGTAAAAATAATTACAAAAGTCAAAACATTCTACCCTCAAATGTCAAAATAATCGCAAATGTCATAACATGTCAACCACAAATGTAAAAATAATCACAAATGTAAAAAAAAAATCGTCCACAAATGTAAAAATCTGCTTACCACAAATGTAGTAACATTTCAATAAACAAATGTAAAAATTTCCATTTTTACCTCAAATGTCATAACATGTCAACTGCAAATGTAAAAATTTTCCTAAGCACTTAAATCCTTAGGATATTGAAAATACCCTAATTAACTGCTATAGTAGAGCAGCTAAAGCACCAAGTTGTGCATTTTAATAGAGCAGCTAAGGGCCAAGTTGTGCACTTTATTACCAAAGCATGATTGGCACAAAATATCTTTAATATGTGTGAATTAAAAAAAAATGTGTGCCAAGTTTGACGCCTGCTATGGCCGCCATTTTGAATTTAAAATGACCGCCTCTAAAAGACGGGATCCATATATCTTGGCAATGGAAAATCGTACAGACTTAGTTAGGTCTCAAATTGTTGGGAACATATATGTTGCTTATTTTTCTAATGTAGCATTTTGTCCAAAAGTGATCGGAAATCGCATTTTTGACCTTTGAGCCTACATGAACCAGCATATCCATATCTCCAAAATGTTCAGAAGATGCATGTTTCTATTTGCTCTAATGTAAAATTTTGCCCAAAAGTGACCAGAAAGGCATTTCTGACCTTTGAACCTAGATATCCAGCATCATCCATATCTCAAAAAACAGTTGGCCACAAAAACCTAATT
>NW_022704169.1:0-510 GCF_011630105.1 Anneissia japonica | reverse complement strand
AGTTTATGTAGATCATTTTGTAAAAGGCGTGAATCGTGCATATGAGATATTAATCTAATCAATTTTAAATTATCAGCATATAGTAAACAATGGGAATTGAAATTCGAAGGTAAGTCGTTTAAGAAAAGGGTAAAAAATAAAGGTCCCAAAATTGTTCCCTGTGGGACACCTGATCTCACAGGGAGCCAGTCTGATGTACTGCCATCAACTGAGACTCTTTGTTTTCGATTGTATATGTAATTGCGCAAAAGCTTTAAAACATTTCCAGTAAAATAAAATTTAGAAAGTTTATAAATGAGGAGTTTATTGTCGACTGTGTCAAAGGCTTTTGCAAAATCAGTGTATGTGACATCGCATTGTGTTTTATTGTCAAATGCTTGATATGCAAAAGAAATTAATGTTGCAAGGTTGGTGGTACATGATCTATTTGGTATGAAGCCATGCAGAGCAGGGGAGAGAACGGGTAAGACGTGTTGAAATAAATGGTTAAAAATTAATCGTTCAAATATT
>NW_022704168.1:0-795 GCF_011630105.1 Anneissia japonica | reverse complement strand
TGAATTATATTTGCATTTACAAATTCCATTTGAATTAAAGGAGCGCTTGCGATCGAAAGGAATGCCTGATGAATGGGCCGCAGACATCCTTATGTTAAATCCTGCCGTTGTCGAGGAAGTGGCTTTTAAAGTATTCAAGTACCCTCTTCAAAAGAAAAAGATTCGCGTAAGTTTGATCCCGTGACAATTCAAGATTGCTGAGATGCTGTGCAAATTGAGGTCTATCAAATTTGTATGAATAAACGAAGTAGACAATAGTAATAGGCCTAATAGCCTGAATAATATAACGGATAATTTATAGTTATATCAACACTAATGATGCACAACATATATAGGTCTGATATAACAACATATTATAATATACAAAATTAATATATATATTTATTATTTATCTTTTATTTTTGTCTTTTTTATATTTGCCTTGATTTTATAAATTTTATGATTTATGTAATATTTCTGTAAATGATTATCACAGATATAAGATATCTGTCTGTATTTGTATTTCTACAGAAACCCCGTAATCCAACACTAGGTGGAATTGGAGTAATGATGGCATTACATCTGTGTACCAAAGTATCCATCACCGGTTTGACACATAGCCCCGCAACTCGAGAAAATAGAGCAGGAAAACCCGCTAAATTCAACCTTGAGGAAACAATGCTTGAAACATTTATAAAACATGGTATAGTGAGCAATGTGATCGATGGGATGTAGGAATAGCTTGTATCAGAGTATCAAATTTTTAATTCGAACGTGGAAGCACCAAAGTAGGCTATTAAAACAACAATGAATGAT
>NW_022704167.1:0-771 GCF_011630105.1 Anneissia japonica | reverse complement strand
CGGTGAAACTGGAGCTTCTTTTAGAAGTAGATTTAACAATCACAAGTCATCTATCCGCACCCATAGCCAACAACTTTAAATCTCTTAACGATCGCCGCATTTCCGAACTCAAACTCATACTTAAACACAAAACCCACACCATAGGCCTTAATAGAGATATAGACTTTCTCAGTGATTACAACTTCCCATACAATTGATTCTCACCATCTCTTTATTCCGTTCTATATCGATAGCTGATATGTGCTTTCCTTATTTACACCTCTTTATTATTATTTTTATTTTTATTTTTATATTTTTACATGTATATTATTTATATGTATATATTATCTTTATCTGTACATTATATAGCCTATTTATAAGCCTATAGGTTTATTTTGGTTTGTTTTTGTTTTATTCATATATTCCATCTTTTACTCTTTAAGACTTCATAATCATTTACTTATTGTATAGTTAAGTCCGCTTCCCACCATATGGTTCTACTATGTACGCTTAATTAAGAATTGTTTAATCTATAACACCACTATCTCTATATTTGACCGCTTTGTTCTCTGTCGGATTTCTCTTTATATATTACCGCATAAACTATCAGATAATTAGCCTATAATCCGTCTACACCTCTATTGTATTGTTTATATTGTACAGTATAGAACTTGTAACAGCCAACTTGTACATTCAGTAAAGCTGATGAAGGCCAGAGGACAGTCCGAAAATTTCTTTCGAAAATAAATGAAGTGATCTACAGTCTACATGCCTTGTTGTCATAATTTTTTG
>NW_022704166.1:0-997 GCF_011630105.1 Anneissia japonica | reverse complement strand
CTCTTGAAAAAGGTCAGGTAAATTTTTCTCATTTTTTATTTTATGTGTGTATACATACATAAACAGATGAGTAGTTACATGCGTATTCTTTTTTCCATGAATCGATAAATCCCAAAAAGAAAGGGTGGTCCGGGGGTTCTCCCCCGGGAAAATTTTGATTCCTAGATGGTGGGAATTGAGCTTTCCCGACATTTGAAGCATTTATTTTCTCCATGTATGAAGTGTGTTTTAATGAATTTTATGTTCTTCAAAATTCTAATTTTCTAATAGCAACAAAAAAAAAAAAAAAAAAAAGAAAGAAAAAATAAAAATCAGCTCACGGGTCCTTAAAAGTTAGGTCTAGAATTCTTTTCTTTTTCCTCTTTTTTGTTGCCCAAGGGAGGGATCAGGACCCATGACCCCCCTCCCCAGATCCGCCAATGTAAATTGCGAGGAAATGTAACTCGGTCGGGTACTGGATAAAAATTCTCTTTCCCATCCTTCTCCTCCTTCTTCCCTCCTTTTTTTGCATTTCCGATCATACAAAAATCTCCAGACATATATTTTTCGCCAAAAAGCCCCCCCCCCCGGCTCCCCCGCTTCCGCCGGCCATGAGTAAAGCTCCATTTGTACCCATATATGGTCAAAATATTGGGGGGATGATACAATGGACCATCCCCCCCCCCTTGTCAAATATTGGGGTGATATATCCCCATCCGGGGGGGGGGAATAGGGGATATATCCGAACGGTGCGAAGGTCTCAATACGCGCCTGTTGACGGCGGACGGTCTTGATCCCCCGGTTATCCTTTTACGTTATTATATAGAGAATTCTGTCACATGTTGAGGCCCGTAGGAACCAAATATTATTGGTCCGGCCAAAAAGAAGATAGAATTATACATTAAATTGGAAAAAATTATTTGTGAATACAGTATAGGCCTATTACAAAATGTAGAAACATGCTCTGCATGTATTGAGATGTTTATCCTTTGGTTAATAAATATAAAAAAGTAAATAA
>NW_022704165.1:0-537 GCF_011630105.1 Anneissia japonica | reverse complement strand
CACGAGGCTTGAGGCGTATCGGTAGCGCTCAAAACGTCTTATCCATTTAGGCCAGAGCTCAGCTTGTTTTGGCCCAGTCGACCCTTGAAATTTCTCTGGAATCGGTAGGTGTTGACTGTGAGGGGCACATGCAGATTCTGCCATATTTGAGTTACACCGCTGCCACCATGTAACATCAATCAATAATAGTAAAGAGTGAAACAAGCTCGTAACGTAAACTCGTGTTTATTCAATACATAACACAACATGGCAAGACGAATTCGATCCAACTCGGCCACAAGTCAACTCGGCCACAAGTCAACTCGGCCACAAGTTAACTCGGCCACAAGTCAACTCGGCCACAAGTTAACTCGGCCACAAGTCAACTCGGCCACAAAAAGTTTGGCTACACGGTCAACTCGGCCACAAATCAACTCGGCCACAAGTCATTTACTTGTACTAATTATTATTATTGCTGTTATTATTGTTGTCATTGTTGTTTTTATTACCGTTAGTTTTAATATTAATTATTAGTCTTAGCATTAACATTATATATTG
>NW_022704164.1:0-672 GCF_011630105.1 Anneissia japonica | reverse complement strand
CTAAGAAGTGTCCCACTTCTATTATGCATGCAAAAAAAAATTAATAATTCATAAGCCTAACTAAGCATTATAGTATAATCAATCTTCTTATGGAATTAACAGCATTTATAGCATTTATGAAATTAAATATTTATTGTATTTATTTAGCTGGTTGTTCCATTGGTTGACATCTGAAGATATTCACTGAGCAATTGATGACTCCATTGATGAGATTCTTGGTGACAGTTGACATCTTCCAGCATACGAAGTGTTGCGTACGGTGAAGAGAAGACAAAAAAAAAATAGTGTCCCAAATAAAAGAAAAACATATGAATGCATATGTTACATACTGTATATAAAAAAATTCCCAAAAATAAAGCAACACAGCAGCATACGAATAGCGTACGGTGCAAAAAAAAAATATCTCAAAGAAATCAGCAAAGCAGCAGCATACGGATAGCGTATGGTGCAAAAAAAAAATATATAGCGTATGGTGCAAAAAAAATATCTGTATTATAAACACTGTCAAAAATAAAACATTCAATCTACCAACATACGAATAGCGTATGGTACAACAGATTCAATCCTGTAGCATGCGAATGGCGCATGGTACACACTCAAAGAAATCATACAATATAAATACAATGTAGCATACGAATTGCGTATGGTACCATATATGAATAAGAAAAATAA
>NW_022704163.1:0-575 GCF_011630105.1 Anneissia japonica | reverse complement strand
CTGCAAGATATATATGGAAAAGTTAGAAATTATTACAGCAAGAATCTGCACTCAAAGCAGACAAGCTAACCCTACAAGGCCAACAAGAGGAGTCTCAAAAACTTCTGAGTGGATCGAGTTTTGGCAATGTGAGGAGTATTCCTAAGACATGGTACCAATGCGATCGAATTGTAAAATGTGACCTTTTTGACTCACAATCAGCAATACTGCCGTGCAAGACTAGGACCTAGGCCTAGGCAAAAATTCAACACCGCACCAATCACAACTAGCGTACCATAGGCATCACTTACAGTAGTTTGGATTTCAAACTGACAGGATACTTTCCGTTATTAACATGCATGTTTGTGTGTGTTTTAGCTTCTTTTTTGGAGTAAGCTCAACACTACTACTTGTTTTTCGCTACTGCCTAGGCCTAGGCCTACATCCATATCGTTCTCATCGGACTCCATTTTTGAAATCGTGCTTTACTAGAATGTTGTTACAAAATCAGTAGACCATGGAGCACTAAACAGTTCAGAGTGCAGTGCAATTCTGACATTAATTTGGCAAATAAAAAATTTTTTTTTTGATTGTGA
>NW_022704162.1:0-642 GCF_011630105.1 Anneissia japonica | reverse complement strand
TATATATATAAGTATGTATATATGTATATATATGTATATATATATGTGTATGTATATATATATATGAATATATATATAAGTATGTATATATATAAGTATATATATATGTGTGTATATATATATATGTGTATATATGTAGATATATATGTATGTATATATATAAGTATGTATATTATGTATATATACGTATATATGTTTATATATTATGTATATATATATATATATATATATGTATATGTGTGTATATATATATAAGTATGTATATATGTATATGTGTGTATATATACATAAGTATATATATATGTTATAATGCATATATGATATGTATGTATATATATATATAATATATATATATACACATACATATATACATTATAACATATATACATACTTATATATATACATATATAAATATATATATGTATTTATAAAAGTATGTATATATGTTATAGTGTATATATATATACACATACATATACACACACATATATATATATAGTGATTTCAGACTACATTGGTAATGTAATTCGACAGGCAAATTACAGTAACATTTTTAGCAAATTTCTTGGAAAAAATATCGTAGGCATAGGGCCTAGCTACGTATACAGTATTTTCATTTTACAGTACGTGTTTGGAACGATA
>NW_022704161.1:0-582 GCF_011630105.1 Anneissia japonica | reverse complement strand
CAAAATTGCCACGAGTTACGCACACGGTCGCTACATCGATCATTTTGCCTTCGCCTGGAATAGTTATGGTAAGGTTTTCAACGCGCTCAGACATGCGTGACGTCATCTACGTGCAATTTTGTGTTTTTACATTATCGATCATATCAGCCTAACCAATTGCCATTTCGAAATCGTATTAAGTGAGCATTAACTTTGGGTTAACGTTGAATGTACTGTACCCTAATTTGACGCGTGTGCTTCATAATGCGCGCGCACGCGTGCGTCAAAATTTTAAAATGCTCGAAATCACTTTTTTAACTAAATTAGAGCACGTTTCAGGCCATTTTGAGCATTTCAAATTTTTTTTAAATTTTTTACTACGCGCGCACATTTTAACGCGCGCAGCACGTACGGAAGCTAGACACTATGTTTTTTCACATAGTTTGGGTTCCTGACATTGTTTCCACAAACTTTTTTTCGGTCATCTTTTGGCCAAAAGCAATACCGTACGTGCGCTTCAAACATAGGTATCTTTGCACGTATTTGTGCAGCTATACAGTGAAATTATGATAAAATCAGACCTATTTTTAATCAGTTATAGCT
>NW_022704160.1:0-852 GCF_011630105.1 Anneissia japonica | reverse complement strand
ATATATATATACATACCAGAAGCAATAAAAAACAACTATGAGTTGTAAACATACTAGAAGCAATATAATTTATTAAATCACAAATATTTCAAACACTCCTGTGTTCTTCCTCAGCGTGAGGACAACCAAAGATACTAGAAATACAAGATAGAGTTCTCCGCACAAAAAAAGTGTTCCCCCGAAATGCATGGTGGGAATACAAACAATGGGACGCCCCCTACAGCTGGATCTAAAAAAACTTCTGCCAAACTTTCGTTACCAAGTCGTCGCGTATTTTATTATCAATTCTCAATTAAAAAATTGTACACCGCGATGTGCTATGGCGACGTACGGTATTGGAGGGCGTTGCTGTGCAGTAAATTGCAACACATCATACAAACAGGGTCATAATTTATATCGATTGCCAAAGGATTGAGAAATGTAATATTTTGCACTGACCATTAAACCAAAAATTAGCTATATATATTATAAATATATATTAACATTTTGTTTTTTTAAACTTGACATATGAATTAGCCTAGGCCTATTGACTTGCGTAGCTAAGATATTGAAGAATAATAAATAAATAATTAGACTAGCCTAAAATAATGAAAAAAGTACTAAATATTACTCGTTTATAATAACGCTAGTATTGTATGCAGTTAGTTATTTATGAATGACGTGAAAATGGAGCTCTTTTGGTAAAGGAAATTTAATAATATTAATACAGGTCTAACTCTAATTACTTAAGGCCACTTTTTGGACCGGGATTTCCATAGTCTACCTACCTAGCATAGCCTGTATCCGCTTTTTAGTCTCTAATTAGAATAATAAAGCCGAATTTTTATATTATCTTTTTATATCTTAATATAT
>NW_022704159.1:0-1761 GCF_011630105.1 Anneissia japonica | reverse complement strand
ATTTTAACGTAGGCCTAATTCTTGGGCGTGGTTCTGAAGAAAATAGTATCGAAATGCACGCCATCGCGCATTCATTTGATTTTAGTCGGATTCAAAATAAATGTTTAACATTTAAAAAAATCAAAATGTGGTTTTTCTATTTCAATTTTTTTATGATTAGGTCTACAGTATGTACTCATGTTTTATGTCAGTGTTTTAACGTGAACAAAATTAAACATTAATATATGTGTTTTTCTTAATTATTAAGATTGCTTAAATTGTTAATGTTACAATTGTCAGATTTTATTCCATTCTGTAAGTGGCGGGTTTTCTCGTTGAATAAGATTACAGTGTGAAGAAATAACGATCTCACGACGATGTGACGATGATCAGAATTTTACTAAAATATACTGTTTACTTTATTTTAATCATATTGAAGAAAAGGGATGCAGAAACTGTAATACCGTATTTACATTTCATTTTAATTATAAATAACTTGTGGCCGAGTTGACTTGTGGCCGAGTTAACTTGTGGCCGAGTTGACTTGTGGCCGAGTTGACTTGTGGCCGAGTTGACTTGTGGCCGAGTTGACTGCAGCCGAACTTTTTGTGGCCGAGTTGATTTGTGGCCGAGTTGACTGTGGCCGAGTTGACCTGCACCCTCTGCAATAACACATTTATTGAAAATCCAGTGTAGGTCACCAATACATAAATTGTGCAACAAACTAATTTTCTATAGAGTGGAATACAACATTCTATAGCAAATATTAAAATTCTATAGAATGCGTAAACTCTATATATCATTTCTATAGAAATTTTTTGCCTCTATAGAGTTACATAGAACTCTATATAAAGTTCTATAGAATTCTATAGAGCTCTATAGAACTTTTTTGTATGGGTTGAGAATGAATTTGACATATTAGGTGACCTTTAGTGTTGGGTTTTTGTGTGCGGTGGATCGAAGATTTTTCGTAGCTACAACTACCAAAAAACCGAATTTGAATACGACTTTTTGTTGAAAAGTTACTGAGATTCGAAGTTAAGATTATTTAGTTTGTTTGTGATCGATTTTTCTAGAAAAAAATGAGAATTTGGTGCCATTTAAATGCATTTTTTAACTGTTTCTCCCGACTTCTCCACAAAACACATACGAACAACAGTTAGATAAATTACAAAACTTCATTGAAACATGGTTGTTTTATCTTTACAGTTCTTTACAAAATTTTTATAGTGATTTTAGGTGATGGTGGTTCTCTGATGATATCGTGATATGTCGATAGAAATGCGCATCTGCCTGGTTATCGTGACGTTCATAGGCTTCCTAGGGCCTAGGCTAGGCCGGCCTATCTGTAATCTAGGCCTAGGCCCCTATCTTCTCTATGTTGAATGTAATAATAGTAGGCTATGCCCTACTAGGCCTGTATTTTAAATATTAGGATAGCTAGTTAATAGGTCCACACTCCTACACACATATCTAACCTGTATTTTTATTGTTTGTATTTATTCAGAATGTGTTTCATGTTCTTTCTATTGTTGAATATGACTTGTTCATCATTTAATAATAATATGTTCAAGACCTACAGTATCTATAATAATTATTATTTTGCTTGTTTTTCTCTTTGTATGTTGTTGGTCAGGAAATAAAATCATTATTGATGAAACAGTATTGCTGATGATAATGTTTTAATTGTATGGTATAGAATAAATAAATCATAATTTAATCGCAACAATGAACCAATACTTCACTGGATAGCACCACTACCAAACTGCAAGAAGACGCACT
>NW_022704158.1:0-584 GCF_011630105.1 Anneissia japonica | reverse complement strand
TTGTATATTACGTAAATATTGCTATACAGGCAAATGTGTGCGTGTTTTGGTTGAATAGTAAATTTTACACATTGCATTATAATATTGGACTAATTAACAATATTGAATGGAAGGAGACATTATTTTCTCTTGTTTTGTATTATACATTCTTAACTTATTATTGTAATTCTATTAGGTTTTTGCAAATCTGTATCGATACCCACTGAGGGTAAGGCTCCATCAAATTTTATATAGTTCTTACAGATAACGAACTTGATGAACTAATCTCGGAATCTGTACTGTGATTTCCAGTGATCACATATTGGGAAAAAAATGGTAGCGTGCTATGTGGAATCCCTTGGATTTAGAGTACCCTAGACTAGAATACGGGAAGTTAGGAATTCAAAGATGAAAGACACATTGAGGCGTAGGGACTGTTCAAGGCCCGAATGTACTTTGGCACACGGGCGACAACCATGAACTTACTGGGTAAAATATTAGTAATTGAATTAAATCAATTACAAAATTTAAAGATGACATTGTTGCAAATCGTCATTGATTTGTAAACAAATAGGGCTTATTATGGTGATTAATATTGTTTGTAA
>NW_022704157.1:0-1996 GCF_011630105.1 Anneissia japonica | reverse complement strand
TTTTTTTTTTTTATGAAAGTCTTGTCCCTTGAAATACTTATGTGAAAGAGTATCACACTGATCACTGTTTCATGTGTGTGCATGCACTACATCAGATTCAAAACTTTTACCAGTGGCCCAGTTGGTTAAAGGCATATGCCGGAGTTTTTTTTATGAAACAAATATTATGGTTATAGAGAACGTCTAGGAAATAGGTGTGTATATAACAAAAGGCTAAAAGATTTCCCTTTTTCTTTCCTCTATTCTTATGTGAACCAGGATTTAAACTTTTTAAAACATTTCTACAATGTGTCTGGCTTCATCTGTAGGCTTACTTTATTGCGAATATTGTCAATTTATTTGATAACGCTCATGTATATTAATCAAGTGTAACCTTACAATGACTTATAATGAATAATAATTGATATAGAGAAAACACAAAATAAAAAAAGTAAATTCTGCCATATATTAAAGTATAATGAACATAAACTAATGATAAATAGTGTCATTGTAATCACACAGTGATCGTTCCTTAAAATTAACTAAAATTTACTGTAAAAGAAAATAGATATTTTGAAAACTAGGACAAAAACCCATTTCAGACATTTCTATTTGGATAAAGCTTAAACTAATTATACAAAAACAAATTATTTTTTTACTTAAAATAATTGTTTAAAAATTTATTATAGAAACATTAGAAAATTCAAAATAAGATTCATTTTAAAAAATAACAATCTTCCTGTTCTTTGCATTTTTGTCTTCACTTATAGGCCTAATAGGAAAATTATTTATCAAATGATTTAATTTTACTTCATTTTATTATTTGCTTTAATTTTAATTTTTCCATGGGCCAGATTTAATGGCTACAGGCCAAATTTGGTCCGCAGGCCACCTACTGTATTAAGAATCAGGGAGAGTAAACAGGCCTATTTTAATTCTCAGTCTTTCTTTTCTGTTTTTTAATATTTTTTAGGACTTCAAATAAAATTGTTTAATATTTACATTTAATTTATTAAAATGAGTTGTTCAATATTTCGAAAAATAATACAATATCAAATTCAATTACAGATCATGACATCAATAGTAACAGCATAGACAGAATAGATGTTAAAATCTAGGGCTAGAATTAATTGAAGAAACCAAGAGGCTGAAACCAAGGAAGGAGGCATAGGCCTACCTCTTTGGTTTGCTGGAACTAAAAATAAAATAACAATATTTACTAGTGTAAAAAAAAAAATCTGTTTAATATTCTGATTAATTCTCACCGCTCAAAGCCATAACCAAGATGGTTACAAATGACAAGCAAAAGCCAGCTTATAAGAAACTTCATCTTGTGTTCTTTTTTCCGGAAGACTACCCAAGAAGCCAGTGAATTCACAAGAAGTACAAGTGACAGTGTGTAGCATTGTTGTTGTTAAATTTATTGTGCAGAGCGCGTGAGGATTATCAGGTGACCAAATCGCATCATGTGATTATTATTTTTTTCAAGTTTCTAAAATTTAAAAAAATTGCCAAATACGTACTACTTATATTCTACCATAATATTAATATTTAATTTTTGAAAATGTATTAATTTCTGTAATATTTTGAGTAATAATTATTTAACAGATATAATCACAACTCGAAAGGTCTTGTACTAAGGTGTGGTGGAGCTGTACGTATCTGACCAGGTGATGGCAAACAATGGATGATTGGTTAAGTAGTGCTGGCGGCGAAGTCAAAAAGCTAGAAGCTAGAAATTGATTTCACAGGTTTTTGCCTTGCCGTGTTTCCTGAATAAGAAGTGGCGAAGTAACAGTTCGAAGTCAAATAAGATTGCTGGCAATTGTTTATGTTCATTAATTTGGTGCTCCGTTCATTATATTTGGAAAGCTAGCCTAGGCTACTACAACTAGGCCTAGGCCTAGCTACTGGCCTAGCCTAGCCTAGGCCTAGTGTACTACACACTAGTAATGAATTCGATCCAACTCGGCCACAAGTCAACTCGGCCACAGTCAACTCGGCCACAAGTCAACTC
>NW_022704156.1:0-531 GCF_011630105.1 Anneissia japonica | reverse complement strand
ATTCTACAAAGTCATCACATAGGCAATGCATATTTAATTTTAATTAACTAATTTCAAGGGTTTTTTTAAACTGAAATAAATAAATGAATGGCATATTATTTAAAATAAGTATACTTTGCGGAGGGGGTACAGACAACATATGTATGGCCTGGCCCTCATGGATTGGTTGATAAGTTTAAATAGTTTCACGACTTATAAAAAAACACATTACAGGCCGGGCCTTCCAATTAAAGACCACTTTTGGGACCGGGGTTTTGGTGGTCTTTAGCAGCTTTGGTCTCTAATTAGAACCCCTCTAATTAAAGACCTGCAATAATATTGGTCTTAAATATCACTATTTAGAGGGAAATTATAAAGTGCATGTAAGAACGTTTTATTCCAAGTGCTTTAGAATGGATTTACAGTTACTGTATTTGTATCCTGTAATTGTTTCTTAATAAACCATTTCATCTTGAAAGTAGTGTTTGTAGGGGGAAATGCAGTGGCGTATCTAGGAGAGTATGTGTGGGACGCACGCCCCTTCAAAAATTG
>NW_022704155.1:0-792 GCF_011630105.1 Anneissia japonica | reverse complement strand
AGGCCTAAGTTGTCCTGATATTAAGTATATCCCTGATAGAAGATCATGAGAAATTTGTTGGCGTTCCATTTTGACTATAATGGTGATGTGATGATGATGAATTTTACTATATAAAAGTGTCATTTCCGGCCATCTCGAGAGGTATTATTTCCTCAAATTTTCTCACCTCAGCCCCAGCCATGGTGGGGCTGAGGTGGTTGTGAAATCACGTTTTTGAAGTAGCCCTATGTAAAGTACATACTCAAAGACAATTTTTTTAAGCTTTGTTTTCTGTGGTATATCACACACACATTAATAAGATCTCTATGGTTGTCAAAAATCCCTGATAAAAGATCATGAGAATTGTTTTTAGCGCTTCATTTTGACTAATGGTGATGTGATGATGATGAATTTTAAAAGTGTCATTTCTGGCCATCTAGAGGTACTATTTCCTCACCTCAGCTCCAACCATGGTGGGGCTGAGGTGGGTGTTGACTCACAAATTGCCCTCCCCCTCCACCTTTCAAAACAGATCTGTGCCCTTCCCTGGGTATGACATTAAAATCCATCGAGTCGGCTCCTGATGTATGTCTTAGTGACTGCTGTTTGTTTTTAGGATGTGATCTGGTTTTTCATGTCCATTTTTCGTGATTATGACTATTCTGGATAAAGAATGTTTTGAGCAGAGGTGGATTCAAGCCCCCCCCCCAGTTCATTTTTTAAGGGAAAAAAAAAGAAAAATGTATTCAAATTGAAGTAAGAGAGTGTAATTTCCGGCAGTCTAGAGATGCCCTAATCATAAATTTTCTTACC
>NW_022704154.1:0-604 GCF_011630105.1 Anneissia japonica | reverse complement strand
ACCCTGAAAGCCAGGGGGCATTAGAAAGATTTCACCAGACATTGAAAAATATGATAAGAACATATCGCTTCGACACTAACAATGATTGGGATGAGGGCATACACCTATTGCTTTTCGCAGCAAGGGAATCTGTCCAAGAATCCCTTGGGTTTAGCCCATTTGAACTTGTATTCGGCCACACAGTTCGTGGACCGCAGATGACTACGCTTTAAAGATGTGTATAAGAGACATCTATTACAATATGTATCTGATTTTAAACATAAATTATTTAAGGCCTGTGATGTAGCTAGGTCTAATCTGCAAGCTGCTCAAACGAAAATGAAGAGCAGATATGATATTAACGCAGAAGAACGAAGCTCTGAGATTGGTGACAAAGTTCTTGCTCTCCTTCCTATTCCTGGGAAGCCGTTACAAGCCAGGTATTATGGTCCATACACCATAGATAAAAAGGTAAATGATTTAAATTATGTGATAGATACACCTGGTAGGCGAAAGAATAAACAACTTTGTCATATTAATATGTTAAAATTATACATTGACCGGGATGAACATATCACCCGTCCTCTTTGTTCGGTATAATCTACATCATGTTTGAATACTGAGG
>NW_022704153.1:0-1282 GCF_011630105.1 Anneissia japonica | reverse complement strand
CGCTTCTTCACGGGCAACAAATGTAAAACTGTTGTGTTAAAAATGTGTAAAGGATTTTGATCACACGAATATAATAACAAGGTTTAAAAATTTAAAATAATAAACTAATCAAATTAATAATAATAATAATAATAATAATAATAATAATAATAATTGATAGTTAAAAAGTATCAAAAGTTGAAGTAGAGATACTATGTTCAATAGAACATGAACCCAGTCATTTTTCAGGATTTGACCTTAAGATGACCACTGTGACCTTTGACCTCAAGCTGTGAACACCCCATGTTTGGCAGGAGTCTGTCTAATGCAATTGGTCCAATCGTTAGTCAGTAGCAATATTTGATAATTTTCACCATAATGACCCTTTTTATACCTGAAAAAAAAAAATGCATGCCATGCATTGGTGTTGAAATGGAAATATTATGCAAATAGAAATATGGGGTTTTGGTTTTTAGCATCACAAGTTTAAATGTAAAGATTCATTAAAAATATTCCAAATAAGTTCCGAAAAAAGTGAAGGTAGTACATATAAAACGCTTTACACATTTACTGTAATTGCACTAATTTATTATTTCTGTCTCCAATATATGATAAACCTATTTTTTAAATGGTCCTCATATTCACACTCTACATCGGACCGTGACCAAAATTTAAACACTTCATAATTAAAACATGAGAAACTACTGGAAAGCGTCATCTTGAACCATTGATCCATTCTAGAAATATTTACGTCTGGGACCTTTTGGCCCGCACATGCACACCTGACTTTGGATCGTCATCAACTATCACTTCAAAATTTCTTCCTTGTAACTTGGTTAAACTTTCACGAAAGTTTCTAGCAAATCAGTTGATTAGTTTTTGAATTATTTGTTCTGGGACGTTTTCATTTGAATGGTATTCATATCCACACCCTCTCCATAAGGTCACAAAAATTGAAACATTTTTTTCATCCAAACATGACAAACTATTGTGGATAGAAAAAATTTAGATCCATTGATTATTCTTAAAGATATTTAGGTCTGGGACCTTAGGATTTTAAATGACCCTCAAAATCACACCCGAATTTATAATAATATAATAAGATAATATTAATAACAAGAAACCATCAATATAATAACAAATAAAGTAATTATAAAGAAAACAAAGAAAAGTAATTTGTGTAATTATAGAAATTGATATATTTAAACCTTTGGTGGAAACATTAATTTCCAATACAGTATAATGAGTTTTAATTCCACATATTTCTTTAGTTTTGCAAATCATTGCTCCTATTTCGTTAACT
>NW_022704152.1:0-534 GCF_011630105.1 Anneissia japonica | reverse complement strand
CTAAACCTACTTCTTAAACTAAGCATTGTTTGCCGTTTGCTCCGAGTTTCACCGGGGACCACTAAGAAAACCAGAATAGGGCTGCGAAAATTAGTCAACAGATCTGATGCAGTATGCAACGTTGTACCCAGGGCACAATTTTATTCTACACTAAATACGGTTAAATACACTAAATTAGCTGTTGAACTCTCCCCACCGGACACCAAGATTTCGGGGACAGAGATCAGCAAAACAAGATAATAGGAATTTCTTGAACTTTGACTTGAATATTGTAGCCTTATTATTATTATTATTATTATTATTATTATTATTATTATTATTATTATTATTATTATTATTATTATTATTAAATATATATTATTTATATAGTAATAATTATATTTTTATTATTCTATTTATCTGTACATAAGTTACTTTTATAGTTATTGTTTACTACTCAATAAGTTTGTTGCCACCTTTGCCTTAATTTGATTACATGTAATAATAAAAAATAATCTATTTTATTTGACTAATACATACACACACATATACATA
>NW_022704151.1:0-806 GCF_011630105.1 Anneissia japonica | reverse complement strand
ATAATTATTATTATTATTATATTAATAACAATAATAATGCTAGTCCTACAAATTGATATACGTATGTAAGAATGTAGTTATGTTTTATACCCGCATTTCTTCTCTTCCGTCCGCCACGTAAGGTCTTATTAATCCGTCGGCGCTGTTATCTATTTCAATTCCCTGAAAATTAAATATTGATATAATAAATAAATTTGAAGCCAACTTGCTGAATCTATTTCAACATATCACATTATCTGTATAATACTACAAGAATATTCTTCTTATGATTATTGAAAGTTTCTAACGGACTGTATTCTTTTGTCTTTTTTGTCAGGCTGAGAACCAAATAATATATTAAAATCAAACTCTCATAATTTATTATACATACTAGGCCAACTACTACTAATAATAATAGACGTTAATGAGCTCTAATTAAACGAAGCTTACTTGTAGGTTTGCAATTCTCAATGAGTTAGCCACTTGACGCATTATACTTTCGTCTGATGTCATAGTATCTGAATCAACACATCTGTAACTGTGAAAGTTTCTTACGACTTTGCCACCATCATACTTCCCGTTGCCATATTGCACTTTGTTAAACATATCACGGTAATCAAACTTCTTTTGACGAATGAGACACACTATTCCGGTGATTATTAGGAAAAATATTAAAACAATGGCAACGGTTACACCTACAACCAATACAACAAATGTCTCGTCGTCATCTATGTAAAAAAAAACACAAAAAAACCATACATTATACAGAAAACAGAATACACATTTTGAGACTATCAATTAATGACATCCACATGAATATCCGTTCT
>NW_022704150.1:0-1015 GCF_011630105.1 Anneissia japonica | reverse complement strand
TATTAATAATTTTAAAAAATACTTAGACAGACCTACTCCCAGAGCTACTCATAGGAGCTAAAAACAAATTTATTTTAGTTCTCAAATATGCATATTCTTTATGTTGATTTATTAATTAAATTTTTGCTACAAGGTATTTTACAAAATTTATTTATTTTTTTTCCCTGAATTTTATAATTGAGGGCCATTTTTTATTTCTTGATTCAATTCTTGCTTATACAGTATTTAAATATTTGAAGATTAAAAAAAATATATATCATTTCTATTACCAAATTTTTCATTGGGGCCATTTTTACCTACCTGTCATATAGGGCCATTTTTACCGGGGCCATTTTTTCCGGGGCCAGTTTTTCCAGGGCCATTTTTTCCGGGGCCATTCTTACCTACATTCGGTGGTGGTACTCAGTGCTAGGGCTAGTGCTGGTGTTATTATGTACAGTAGAACCCCTCGTTTACGTATGGCACAGGCCCAGAGCCGTTTGTAAAATCGAGGTTGACCCAAATTCCTATATATTTGCACTGGTACTACTTACACTGGCATAAACTAGGCCTACTGGCCTACGCAGCTAAGTCTGAGGGGGCCTAGGCCTACAGTAAGCAGCTTCTGAGCATTCTGATCCCACTCTAGACCCTACACAAATTTGTTTTTATCAGACATTTTCAGAGATCCCAAGTTTGAAAACCAAAAAATAGGGAGATTTTTTTCGTGAAGCCATCGCCTCCTGTAGCGACGCGCTGTAACGCCTTACGACGCGCTGTGCAACATGAAAGTATTACACAATATGAAGAAAACAAACAATTTTCATCAAATTGTTTACTTTTATTTAACAATTTTACATTTGTTTACACATTGCAGTTGGCCTAAAATATAAATTTATAAATATTATTATTTATTTAGAATTTTGCTAGTAAAGCGTTCTTGGCAGCAGTCAACAAGGCTTTGCTTGGTCCATTGGCATATTCGAGGCTATGGCTGATTTACTACATCTCTTCAAAGAACATAGAATTCTAGCAC
>NW_022704149.1:0-694 GCF_011630105.1 Anneissia japonica | reverse complement strand
CACATTGTTAATGGTAATGGTTGAAACTACAGGATTTTCATTACGATACCTGATGATGGCTTCACCGACGGTTTTACTTTGGCAGCCGCTGGAAAAAAGAATGAAAAAATGTTTATGTAAAAAAAATGTTGAAAGTACGATAGTTCAATATTTTAGATTATTCAGAGCAACTACTTGGCATTAATTAATCAAATATCAAAGTTACAATATTAGAATAGCACCCACTGAATGAAGTCTGTAAAATTATTAAGGAAAGAGGTTTAGGTGTAAATATTTTTGATGTAAAAATCGGCAGTTTATTCTGGGCAGACGATATTTTTTTTAATTGGAGATAGTGAGCAAGATTTAGAATTACTTTTGAATGCGGCAAATGATTTTCCTACAAAATGGAAAATGATTTTTAATTTTGATAAGTCCAATGTCATTGTAACTGGGCAACGCTTTAATATATATAGGTAATGGCCAATTGGTAATAATTTCATTAATGAAGCTAATAATTATAAATATTTGGGAATGTTTATATCTAGAAAAATAAAAGATACCTGTCACATAGATGAAATAGTTAAAAAGGAAAATAAAGTAATATCGTATATAAAATCTATTATTAATGGAAAGGAAGATTTTAACAGAATATATTATGGGGATATTCTTTGGAAAGCGATTGGAATACCAACTATAATTTATGCAAGCAGTA
>NW_022704148.1:0-535 GCF_011630105.1 Anneissia japonica | reverse complement strand
CGCTTCTTTCCATTGGGATGGCACTCTACCCTCTTTTAAAGAAGAGTTTATAAGATCAGTAACTGAATATTTATTCACCATTAAATCAATAAATATATATTTAACCACTACAATGATACCACCAACATAGTTAAACACTATCACCCTCACCACCACCACCATCACCACTACCACAAGGTTATCCTACCTTTGGACACTGTTTAGTAACCCCCAGTCGAGTTATTACGTCCCCATTTGTTGCCACTGCCCAGAGTGCAATAGAACTGTGCCAATCCTCTTGAATGTCCGTTTGTAATGAGATATCAAGCAGGGGCATGTGTCCAACTTCTTGCCAAGGGCCAGTGGTCACTAGCTGGCATTTCCTAGTGTGCAACATTACCACAATTAGTACTATTCATTTATAATATTAATAATATATAATATTCTTATTTCTATCGGCAAGGTTATAACAACTGCTTAGCATCACAAGCCAACTTACCTAACCCATCGTCTCCGTCGCACAACATCTCTCCAGTTCTTTTCCTTGTGGAACCCC
>NW_022704147.1:0-611 GCF_011630105.1 Anneissia japonica | reverse complement strand
TATGGTAGTAAGAAGATGATGTGTGAATATGCTAATTGCTCATTTGCATCATTCATATTTTACTCTGGAATTTTTTAATAAATACCATCATATTTCCCTTAAAAGATTTTCAATTTATTTGAGATGTAATGTGTCATTCTTTTACATTGCTAAAAATCAGTGATTCAATTTGCAATTCAACGAAACTCAATTCATCTGGTTTAATATAGGATGGTGTTATTGGCAATTCAAACTATTTAAATGTTCAACTCTTTAAAATCCTTATACAGTGTATACAGTTTGTATCATGTACAGTATATCTTAAATGACATGATGTTGACTAAATTTTCCTGAAGCGCAATCTGGTATCATTGGTATGTTTTGCTATTTAACATATACCAGTAAGTATTTGGTTGTTGTCTGATTTTCTTTATAAGAAAGACAAAAAAGGATGTTTGTGTTTTATTTGAATTAATGCTTAGAAAATTTGAACCAAATTCTACATTATGTTGGCCTACTGTTCATGCCTCAACTCACTGTTGTTTGAATTGGCAATTCAAACTATTTTGTTCAACTCTTTAAAATCCTTATACAGTGTATACAGTTATGCAAATGTACAGTATATCTTAAAT
>NW_022704146.1:0-1352 GCF_011630105.1 Anneissia japonica | reverse complement strand
CCCGGGCCGCGTGGGTGAAAACCACGAATCCTAACCACTAGACCACACGGGAGTGGCTTATACATACTTTTTGTAGCTTTTGATTGCAGTTGCAGAAAACGACGAAAACAGGGTAACCGACAAGAAATCATGATGTTTCTTATGTTCTCAAAGTTTGATGTTATTAAATAATCGAAACGCATTTAATTTCGGAAAATGATATAATTTTAAAAGTATGGATTTGTTGTAAAATGAAAAAACAAACAACAAAAACAAAGAACGATTAGCAGAGCGAGGTTTCGATCCTCGGACCTCTGGGTTATGGGCCCAGCACGCTTCCGCTGCGCCACTCTGCTTTTCACTGTAAGATGACGTTCATCTGGTAAAAAATATTATAATTTTAACTTAAAGCGTTATTTAATTTTAATTTCATTACCTAATTTCTCAGTTTTGTTTTAGTTATTTTAAAGTTTGTATTAATTATATTTTATTAGTATTAATTTTACAGTAATTAAGTGACACATTGTAATATATTCAAGTTTAACGCACCACCCTTTAGTGCCTCCGATCTAAAGGCGTCGATGTTCAAAAAGAAATTAAATAAAAAAAAATAAATTGGACATTATTATATAGCTTATATTAATTTATTGAGAGTTTTATCAGATTATACATCTAACGACACCGTAATACTTCATTCGATCGTAAGTGAGAATACCTAAAGAAATTGCTTTCCCGTGCCGGGAATCGAACCCGGGCCGCGTGGGTGAAAACCACGAATCCTAACCACTAGACCACACGGGAGTAGCTTATACATCCTTTTTGTATCTTTTGATTGCAGTTGCAGAAAACGACGAAAACAGGGTAACCGACAAGAAATCATGATATTTCTTGTGTTCTCAAAGTTTGATGTTATTAAATAATCGAAACGCATTTAATTTCGGAAAATGATATAAGTTTTAAAGTATTGATTTGTTGTAAAATGAAAAAACAAAAACAACCAACGATTAGCAGAGCGAGGTTTCGATCCTCGGACCTCTGGGTTATGGGCCCAGCACGCTTTCGCTGCGCCACTCTTTCTTTTCACTGTGAGACGACGTTCATCTGGTAAAAAAAATATTATGATTTTAACTTAAAGCGTTAAAAACATATAATTAAAAACAACAAAATGCTTAGAAGAGAGAGGTTTCAATCCTCGCACCTCTGTCTTTATTGCCCAGCACACGATTAAATAAACGGAGATAATCAAAAGGAGAAAACCATCTTACCAAAACAAAATATTTCATTTCTTTTACTCGTTTAGTTGAAATTTTTTATTGTATTATTTAATTCTAAATTCATAACCCAATTTCTCAGTTTTATTTTAGTTATTTTAA
>NW_022704145.1:322-541 GCF_011630105.1 Anneissia japonica | reverse complement strand
TTATCTCGCCATGACAGCATAACATTTTTACTATGTCGACTTGACAAGATAATCTATCTCGCCATTACAACATACACTTTTTAGTATGTCGACTTGTCAAGATAATCTATTTCACTATGTCAACATACAGTTTGTATTATGTCGACTTGTCAAGATAATCTATCTCGCCATGACAACATAACATTTTTACTATGTCGACTTGTCAAGAAAATCTATCTC
>NW_022704145.1:0-213 GCF_011630105.1 Anneissia japonica | reverse complement strand
TGACAACATACAATTTGTATTATGTCGACTTGTCAAGATAATCTATCTCGTTATGACAACATACAAATTTTATTATGTCGACTTGTCAAGGTAATCTATCTCGCAATGACAACATACAATTTTTACTATGTCGACTTGTCAAGATAATCTATCTCGCCATGACAACATAACATTTTTACTATGTTGACTTGTCAAGATAAATTATCTCGCCAT
>NW_022704144.1:0-1160 GCF_011630105.1 Anneissia japonica | reverse complement strand
TATCCAGTAGGTGGGGGTGTTACGAAGAATGTGTATAACGCACCCAACCAAATTTGATAAGGTCAACATTTCCAAGACAGTCGAGAATGTACTGAATATAAATTTGTGATTTTCTGTGATTTAAAAATAAAATCTTAAGTTTTTATATTTTAACCAGTATTTTGAAATTTTGGCTTAGGGGCACCCTGTGGATGTAATCTATCATGGAACGTGATCATATAGGCCTACTCCAAACAATTTTTCGAAATATGAAGTTATTATTATGAGAGTTATGCATTATATCCGACCGTCCAACCACTAAGCATTGAAATGTTGGCAATCAACCAATCCCAGAAAACATTTATGCATATTTAATTACTTTCCCAGCTGATGGCGGTGCAATAAAAATGCATTATTATTTTTCCTGAGGTTATAACTTAAAAGTTGTGGTCATAAGATAAATTTTAGAACCGCGTTGTTAACAAGATTATTGGGTTAATCTTTTCACGTCGGCGCGTGCACTGAAAATTATTTTTTTAAAATTTATTTTATATTTTTTTTAATTGGATTTAACATGTGTATAATGATTGTGATAAACAATCATAGTTCTCTGTACTATCTATTAAACATTTAAAGAATGGACTTCCTTATGTTGTGGTCATATTAGACTGTAATATTTTTAAAGACCATTCAACAAACAACATTAAACAAAATTCCCATATCAGTGCATGCATAAAACATGTAATTTCCTGAAATTTTGATATAAAGCGGACTTCCTTATGATTTAGGCCTAGGGAAATAAATATGGGTCTAAATTTTGTAGGTGACAAAATGTTCTTCCTTATGTTGTAGTCATATTAGAATATAATATCATTAAAAACAATTCAACAAACAACATGAAACATATATCAAACTTTTAGGTTAAACTTTCCTCTTCCGAGCATGCATATAACGTAATTTTTTAGGTATATTTTCATGACAGTCGAGAATGTACTGATTATATAAATTGTAGATAATTACTGTTGTCCGATTGCGTGCATTGAAAATGTGACGACGAACTCGGGATACAGGCCTCGGTTGACACTCATATCAATGGGCCGGTTAATTAACCTTGCACAGAAGCCTGTCGTTACCTGCTACGATGCCTCCCATCATCACATCATCATCATTATCATCTTCAT
>NW_022704143.1:0-1243 GCF_011630105.1 Anneissia japonica | reverse complement strand
GTACATGGTCTCGCGCAGATTCTTCTTCCTACCGTGATTGATGACGAGAGGTTCCACGAACTTCGAGATTTCGTACAGCGTCTTGCATATTTCGGCGACTACGACCTTGGCGGCGACTATGAGGTGGCTGAGAAGATAGCAGGCTACCGCCGTCACGATGGAAATCCAAAAGTACGGTCTTATCGGCAGCCACCGAAACGCCGTTTCCAGCAGGGCTAGCTTCAGACCCATTCCGATCGTTTCACAACCAGGTGTCCGCGAACGCTAACATCGCTTCCGAGAGTCCGGCGTTGGGGTGCTCGCAGACGGCACCATAACGGTCGACGGGGCAAACGCAGTGCTGCCCGTTTACATTAAGGAAGGGCTACGTTCTAGTTTTTATTACATTTAGTGAAAACTGCGTTAACCAAGCACATGCTAACTCGCCGTCTGTACCGAATACCGAACAATGTCACCTAATTTGCATAATTTAAAATGGTGCCATATCGGAATGAACATTTAAGATTTAACCAACAGTCATACAAACAAATGAATGGAAATGCTTTTATTTACCTCTGACCTATAATATTGCAGGCATTTTCATATCTTGGAAATTATTTGTCACAGATGTTGACCCTTTTGGATGCACTATGCCTAGATTGGTGCTAAAATCGATTCAGCTTGATTTTTGGCCAAGCTGAGCTTTACCTGCGCTCTGACCATGAATAGGCGTTTCGACATTATCTAACACACCATTATCCCGTTAATGTACACGTCTTGCATACCAGACTAGACATTGCATGTTTTGCTAGGATGTATTGACCATTTCTTGGTTTAAAAAATAGTATTGGAATATAATTTGTTAAAATTTTTTCTTTATTTTGTTGCTCTATATGTGTAAATTATATGTGTAAATTATTGCGTTGCGCTTATATAATAATAATAACAATAACAATAATAATAATAATATTGATTATTATTATTATTATTATTATTATTATTATTATTATTATTATATTGTGTGCCTTTAAATTTACATTAAATCAAACAATAACCCTCAGTAAATGTTGACAACATATTACTTTACGAGTATGTAGAAGGGGAATATGAAATACCTAAAGGAATTTGGCCAATTTAAGGCAAAAGATACAACAACAGTACAACGCAGATTCATTAACAATGGCGGAAAGCCTATACCAATTAAAGATCTTGGAACATGGTATTCAAATATACAATTTTAGTTCATATGTTAGCCTCTAATTTA
>NW_022704142.1:0-1955 GCF_011630105.1 Anneissia japonica | reverse complement strand
CTTCTAGTAGTGATTGGGCAGTATACCGGGAAACAATCCATGATCTCCATGATTTAGCGCACACTGTTATTAATAGGTCTATGGTATAAACTTCAACAATCCGAACAAAATTTATAATCCAAATTTGGAATCGAATCAGTTCAGAATGCTTCTCTAGTTAATGATCTTCAACATGCTGGCCTTGAGGTCATTCTTGAATGCTTTGAATTTGATGTTGTTATAAATGTCCCCTGCAGTGTTAAAAGACTTAAGAACATATCAACAGAATGTGCAATATTACTATCTTTTAAAATGTTTCATAACATTATTTCTAAACTTTCAATTATTTCATCATTTTCATTTCATCATGCTAAAGAACAGTCAACTTGGATTATTCCCCCCACCCCACCATTTAATATCCACTACTGTATTAGCCTAACCCACCTTGTGCAATTTTTTTTTTTTCTTATTGTGAATATGTTTTGATTTCTATTTTAATGTTATTTTTGTAACCTTTTTAATGTTCTAATCTGATTTGGTAATGTATTGCCTTGCATCTCTGTGATCTACATTTGACCTACAGTATTAATCACCGAACGTTCGACATAGACACGCGTGGGCCACAAGAGTAATTTGCGAGTGACACGCGTGTAATAAGCTAATGAATAACTAATGACAAAGTGACCTATTTGACATATGTTTATCCAAGCATTACGGCATTGAGTAAAATGCATGCTCGGCGAACCAACTACCTGTCTGCATATTTCGCGATGTCAACGATGTTGTTTATTACCAGACAAAAGACAGTGCGCGTTGTTAGCAAGCATGCACACGACGACAATACAGTGGTGAATAAACTGTCCTTACAACGTTAGCTTAGATGAATTCCAGCTTAGGTTGATTAAGCTACGTAGATGGGATAATCGTTTTATTCGAATTTACGAATGTTATTTATAGAAATTATATACAAAATAACTGAAATATTACTTCTATTTTGAGTAGAAGACGTTTAACCTACGTATCCTACCACATCTAAAACACTCTTGCTTATTATTATTGTTATTAATAGCCGAAATAATATTCAGAATATATCGAGATGTGTTAACAAAATGTGATTGATGTAATTTATTAGATTAAAAACGAATAATGTAATGTTGTCTTTGGATCTGAAATATGCTTGTTGTCACTATTTTTATCTATAGTTATTAATAGTTGAAATGACAAGTGTTATTTACTATGATTTTTTGTTTTGTTTTTCAGGTCACCGAGTACTACAATATTAAGATGTTATGAAAGCATACTAGAAACTAATACAAATGATAATGTATTTTTATACGTTGTTCGTAATCAAAATCTATCAAATTTTGCATTAATCTAAAGCTTAATCATATTTACTTTTCATTAAATAACTATTATTCATTGAATTTCTGTGGATTTGTTTTTACATACAAACATTCAGTGGGAATTCCCAAAAACGTAAACAAGGGAGTTGCTGCTAAACCATTGTCTACCCGGTGAAAATCTCACTGTCAACACACGTATTAATGATAGTCAAAACATAGTTATACCCGTTGTAAAATGAGCGGTTCTAATTGTCCCGCAGTACTTGCATGCACGTGGTCTCTTATCTGTCCCTGATCGCAGAATCAGCAGCTGTCTACATTCCTAAATTGGCGGCGTACAAAGAATCAGACTATGTGACTGACCTTATGTCTGTTTCTCCCAATTACAGTGTTTCGTGAGAACGTACTTGCAGGAACGTTTCTTACTGAATTCACAGTTACTAGGCAACTTGCAATAGTGGTAACTTGGTGCCTATTTCAAACAGTTTATTTCCATTCATGACAAATTAAAAGAATCAATACAAACGGAAGTGGATTAATGTTATATGTAAAAAATAAAACATTGAAGATTAATCAGGGAACACTGTTCCCCGGTTTAATTCATGTTTCGATGGTCTTTTCATTTGTTATACT
>NW_022704141.1:0-940 GCF_011630105.1 Anneissia japonica | reverse complement strand
ATCTTCTTGTTTTTGAAATAAGTTTGGTTTTATTTCCTTTAATGTTTTTATTGTAAATTCTTTGTAAAATTTTGTTTTATATTATTGATTTGCTCTAAATAATGATCACTAACCAATTTATCTCTTATTGAGTCCTTATTATTTGAAAATATTAATATTATTCATGGTTCTCTACATTGGTCTGAAATTTTATTTGCTGAAGCCTTAGCAATAAGAAGATACAAGCCTAGTCTAAACTATGGTCGAGCCTCTAAAGAGCTTGCATTATTCACATAGCATAAGTGCTAACTTGCTTTTGTTCTAAAATAATCATTTGTTTATAACAATGTTATTTTGTTTATCAATTCATTTATCAGAATATCATTTGTCTCCATATTCCGCCTACCTCTTTCTAATTGGTCAAAATTTATCTTGTATTGATTTTTGGTATGTTTGTCAGTATTTTTGGACTTAAACTATTCATTCTTGACAATTTTCCAATAAAGAACGAAACGTAGAATCAACTATGGCCTCACGTCTGTCATTTTTCGGAGTCACCATACTCATATTCTATAACCAATTTATGTTGTATAAATGTTACTTTGTTATAGAGAATAGATGTGATATATCAGTAACTGTCTTTTTAACTCAGAATCATGCCATATATTAAAGTTTTCCACTTTTTTTTATATTATGTATTTCAAAAAATAACTTATCTTGCATCTTGATTTATTTTCTTGACAATACCCCTTAAACACTGGAAAACTAATGATTTATGCAACAAATGTGCTTAATTGTATGCTGTATGCTTTGTTTTGTATTTCAAGTAACATTGGCATAGATCCTGTTCTTTTTGTGTAGTCAGTAGTAGTATTATTGCCTTAATTGAGAACATATAATAGTCTGATGTTGGTGGATCATCATGTTAATTGAAAACCTTTAGTGGAATTGGATTATATTT
>NW_022704140.1:0-2410 GCF_011630105.1 Anneissia japonica | reverse complement strand
TTATAAAAACATTTAAAAAGCTTTGCCAAAGTTACTGTTATTCCATTATTATTATTATTATTATTATTGTTATTATTATTATTATCATTATTATTAAAATTGTCATAATAATTAATATAAACATAAAAAAAATCACTCCTTTACATAAAAAAAAAAAATCAAACCAAAGTAATACAGGCATAAATAAAATAAAAATATAAAGAACAATTGCATACATTATTGCAATTTCAATTACCATCATTTTTATTACAATTATTATAATTTAAACTATCATAATCATAAATCATAATCATAAATACTAATGCAGGCGCCACTTTTCCCACATGGTAGTAGGACCTTGTAGAATTTTGTTTACGTTTATATTTTGTGATTGGGCATACAATACAAACAAACAAACCAGACCAGCCTACCTTTGGATCGTGCACGAAAGAGCTTCCTTTAATACCTGGTGGCATATCACCAGTTGTTATATACTTCAAACATTCGATGATAGTCTAGTTTAAAAAAAAATAATTAAATATCGTGTTACTGACATTTTCAAAATCAACCTACACAAATACATTCCCAGGTGGCATATCGCCAAGTTTAATACTTAAAATAGTCAATAATAGTTTTTAAAAATACAGTTATAACGTGTTGATAGAATGATTGAAATTGTACCATAAAAACATCCCCATTTCGACCGGTACCTAATTAATAGGCTCAGGTGGCATATTCAGTAATGATCCCTACTCTATAGGGATTACCACACCAAGAACCAAGATATGTTCAGTTTATGCTTAGCTTGGTAACATTTTTGTATTTAAGGGGTGTTTACCACAGTGGCAAAACTTGGGGAGGGGATCGGTGTGAACCCCCCCTATATCTGCCCCTACAACTGCATACCGTTTTTCCCGCGCCATTTTGGCCAACGATAAGGGTCAGCGGACTGAAGAACTCGACGACCTGCATGTCCCCATCGTCCTGACCAAAGCTTCGTATACCTTGGATGCTCAGCTTATTAATGGAGGACATTGTATAATCCGCTCAAAATTCAGTGTCTTGATTAGAATCGTGTGCTGAGGCAGCTCTGGTGGTCACTTTGTGTCTGGTGCAAAGGGAGGAAAAAAGAATATCATTCAGTTTCATAAGTTATTAACATTCTAGTCAACTTTCCCCCAAGCAAACTCGCAATTACAATATCGCCCCCCACCCCCACCTATAAAATCGCCCACTAAAAAACTTACCCCTAACAAATGACTTTCTGTATTTCACTGAAATACAGTAGTTTGGCAGAACTAGAGTCATTGTTAGGGGACAGGTTTGTTATTGGGCGAGTTTGTTCGGAGAGAGAGTTTATAGGAAGTTAACTGTATACTCAGAAGGGGAAAATTTTTAGGGATGAGTGTTCCCACAGGTGAATTTTCCAGTGGAGAGTTTGTTAGGGGGTAAGTTTGTATGAGGCAAATCTGACAAGTGGGGGGGGGGAGCGTTTGTAGGTGGCAAGATTTTAAAGACGTGCGAGTTTTGTAGGGAGCGAGTTGACTGGTTCCCAGATAATTCAAATAAACAGTTTTTCCGTAATATCTTGGTATAGCAATTTATTGCAATCAAAGCATAAATGTTAATATCTATTCAAGCTGTGAATATTGTTCCGCCGATTTTGAAGTTAATCTGAGGATTTGATTGGTGGAGATGACTTTAACCTAACTTGAGTCACACTACCTTAATACACTACGGCATGAAAATATCCATAATGTTTATTAACCTTCTCCAGTCCGCCCCATTACCATTGCCTGAGGCTGTACCAAAGCTGAGAAATTACATCATCTACACTAAATGTTGGGTTTTTACTGGGCGCAGGCATTTTATTTGGTCTGAATACAGGAGGCCCTCTACAGAAATACTCCTACATCACTCTCAAACAATCCTATCTGTGTGGTGCAGGCTGATGTCATGCATGTCTGTTCTTGCTGCAATCACATAGTTCGTCACACATGTACAGTCACAATTTATGTTTTGTTTTGTTAACTGAATGTCCAAGTTTATATTGCTCTGAAACCAATTTTTATTTTTATTTGATATATTTATTCATATCTAGTTTTGGTATTGAGTACCAAAATCTTGTCTTTTTGACCATAATGTCTATATACATGGAATGGAATGGATTTGATATAAACACCAAGGATAGCCCACGAAAGTCTAGAAGACTACTTATTTCCAGTGGGGTCCTTCTGGTGGTGATTGAACAGTACACCGGGAAACAATCCCCTACTCTTTTCCGAATAGTGTACTGCGTTCTTTAACATGCACACGGGCCATAAATGCACACGGTACCAACGGCTTAAACGTCTCATCCGAAAGAGGGTGCGCTATTGTAACTTGTATTTCAGCCCTCTAGCTGAAACACAAGGAGAGGCAGCGATGGGAA
>NW_022704139.1:0-696 GCF_011630105.1 Anneissia japonica | reverse complement strand
TATTATTGATTTTTGATACATGTAGCACTCTGGCCCTGTAGTAGCTTCAAAACAATTTTGGGAAAACATGAAATCAGTATACATTGACATTTATACACACCAACCCCTCCACCAATGTGTAAGCTTTCCAAAGATACGAAAAAGTGTGGTCTGCCAAAATTTCTTTGGATCCACCACGTGTCGCTGCTGGATACTCTGTAAGGTTTCCAATGGCTTAGTAAACAGTCCACCTCAAGAAGCCTCAATGAAAATGCCTATACACTGTAATTTATGTATTTGTCCTTGCGTATTTTGGTGGGATTCAACGAAAGTTGAAATTGGCTACATCCATCTGTACTGTTTTGAGCTGGTTTCAAGCCTTGAAGTTTTCACACCCAGTTTAAAGCTAATTACATTCCTTATTTTTTTTAACCCATACTTAAGCCCATACTTAAAACCCACTCTTACTATTTAAATGTCCAACCCCACAGCTTTCTACAGCTACCGATGTTTGTAGTTTCTAAATTCCAGCAATATAAAAACTTATACGTATTTACAGTACACTATTTTTAAATAATTTCTGTTCAAAATATAACAAAATACAAGTAACAAAGCATACTTCTGTGAATTTTTATTTATTTCTACTGTGTTATTATCTTTAACATTCTACACAAATACAGTACAGTATTCTCTTTTTAAAAATCCAATCATTACATT
>NW_022704138.1:0-777 GCF_011630105.1 Anneissia japonica | reverse complement strand
CGTGGCGGTCCAGTTGACATATTGATAGGTGTTGACTACGCATACTTGATGACGGGGGAAACTAAGAAATCTGATGGCTTAGTCGCTCTAAACTCGCCTTTGGGATGGGCTATCTTTGGCAGCAACGGCAACACTGAAATGGTTAACCGAGTAATGCATGTTAAGGTAGATAAACCAGTCAATCTAGACGACTTCTGGACGGTCGAGTCAATGGGTGTTGATGTGGGTAACTGTGATTGCAAGGCTAAACTTAGTGTAGTTGAGAATATGGAAGCGAAACTCATCGAAGAATCTAGTAGTAAAGTTGGTAACCAGTGGTTGATTCCATATCCATGGGCTAAAGATCCGATGCACCTCCCAAACAATAAAGTCCAAGCTACAAAGATGCTGAATGGTTTAGAGAGACGGCTAAAGAAGAACGAAGAACATGGTGCTGCTTACCAAAGGCAGATGGAAGAAATGGTAGAAAAGGGATTCGCCAGAAAGTTGGAGGAAACTGAAATAAAGCAGTATCAAGGACCGGTTCACTACCTGCCACATCACGCTGTTGTGCGAGCCGAAAGTAAAAGCACTCCAGTGAGAATAGTATTTAACTCTGCCAATAAATGCAATGGTGAAGCCATCAATGATTATTGGATGAAAGGTCCAGATTTACTGAATAATCTGAATGGTGTTTTAATGAGGGTTTCGAGAACGAGAAGTAGCTGTATGTGGCGACATTTCGAAGATGTACCACAGAGTATTAATACCTGAGGTGGACCAACATGTACATAGATA
>NW_022704137.1:0-1047 GCF_011630105.1 Anneissia japonica | reverse complement strand
TACCTATTGGTAAACCGCTGCCGTTCCATAAGTTCCCGTTGCTCTTAACTATTATTGCGCATTGCATTGGTGTACAATAATAATAAATATGAACACATTGTCACACCAACACTAACAAAATATTGATACACTCACCTTTTTTTGCTAGAAAGACCATTGATGCTGAAGTATTGTAACCATTGAGTTCTGTCCACATGTATTTCACACCAACTTTACGTACACCAATAGCAGATGGGAATGTGAGTTTACAGTTATATGATTTAGCTCTGAATGCGCATTGTTCATAAAGTGTACCAGAAGAAAATATAGAATTGGCCAAATCTTGCTGTTGATCTATTAACTCATTCTCTCCATAATGTGTTCCGTTGTCGTTCACCCATAAACCGACACCAAAACTGATGATATTTTGAATGTTATCCATTGAGAAAGCACGCATTTCTGCCTCATTGCCATCGTTCAAAAGGTGGCGTGAACTAAAAGCTGTAATGTCAGATACATTTTCTGAAGTAATAAACAAACAATTATTTATCTATTTGAGTTTATATAACAGTAGTGATAATAACGCATTGGTAAGAGCTCAGTAAAATTTAAATTTATCTAATTATTACAAATATTCCGTTCGTCACTCATAACTCATGCTCACTACATAAAAATGAGAAACGACAGATGATAATTACACGGTGTCTTTCTGTTTTAGAAATATCAACGTTTTGGTTATGTATTTAATAAATTTTTTATAAATATTTGGAATCAAAGTTTTAAAGATAGTAATAGTTTTTGCAATGAAAGGAAAATGGCTAAAATACAGGTAAATTGGAGCCTATTATATTTGCTCATTTGTGCATGAAATGTCTCACATTTTACTCGTATTTCACCATCACGAATACTTCAAACGAGTTCACTTCTTTGGTAGTAAAAATATTTCCCAATGTTACAATGTAATAATGAACAAGTTCAAAAGTACCAAATTGTTTTTGCGTTTTCCAACATGTATTACAAAAAACAAAAAAATAACTAAGTAACAAATAATATATTGATATGTATATG
>NW_022704136.1:0-2219 GCF_011630105.1 Anneissia japonica | reverse complement strand
TCGTTTCGTAAAACCAACGAACGATTAGGCCGCCACCAAAGACCTGTTTCATCGGCGTTAAAAATGTTATCTCTGGTCAACTGATTTTCCTCAATGATGCCTTCAAGTTTGGTTTTGAACGGGTCAATCGAGTTAACATCAGCTGATTTGCATAAATCTGTGTATTGCTTCATGAATAGAACTAACAATAGTGTTTACAGTCTGGTATCTTTGTCAAAGTTAATGCTCTGTTTAACTCCAAGATTAGCCTTACTTGGAATGAATTGCTCAGAGGCTAACTTTCTTAAATACAGTAATAATTTAAATCACCTTTGGTGCCAGGGTGCCGCGTTTTGGGCACGAGGGCTGTGGAATTAGATTTTGATTGTTAGATTTTAATTGCTACCCCGGGATGTTTAGATTTTGTCTTTGTCTAGTTGATTTTGAATATTGTGTCTGTGTGCTATATCAGATTGGTTGTTTTCCCCTACTTTTTCTAGGTAACTTTTTTTGATAACCAACAACAGTATTATGCAATGGATTCTTCATCTAACAAAGGACTGCATTTATTTAATTGATGCTTTTGTTAATCATCAACTACCTTATTCAATTGATGCTTCAGCTATGACACTCTTATTATTTCAAATGATACAAAAGCATACTATTTGGTATATGAAAAACTGTGCAGCTGAATTGAAGTACACCCTCTTTACAGTATTCACGTACAAAGGCATTTTGAGACGTTACAACATTGCATCCAGTAGTAAACATTAGTCTATTGGTACATTGTAGTAATGCCCCTACTTTGCCTATTTTCATCAGTTGATCCAAGATGAAGATTCACATCCTGAATTCTTGTGAGTACTGGAAGCAAAGCAAAGTTCATTGTCTGTTTTTGGTATTTATTGGCTGATTATTAACTACATAATTATTTTTGATTGCAAAAAAGAAGAGAATTAAATAGTCCAGCCTTAAACCCATAATATTTCTTTTGTATAATTTTTGTTTTGTCATTTATTTATTCATTGGAAAATGCAATTGTTGGTTATCTGCAGCATCCGTTTAATAATGGAAACTGGTTTGTTTGGACAATCACTTGTAGTTCATGCATAGTAAACAATTTAGACATGGTGATGAACTGCAAACTGTATAGAAACTGAATATAAATAATGGTATTATTATTATATAGATAACATAATATTAGCAATAAATATATAATTGTTGCAGTTTTCACTTAAAGTAATAACTGCTCAATTCCTTGTTAGAATCAATCAGTTGTAAACTAATTCAGAAGTTCATTTATTCCTCCATCTTGTTTTTTTTTTTTTCAGAATTTTATATCTATAAAAAAAGTGATCAAAAAAAGTTACCTAGAAAAAGTAGGGAAAAAATTATAGCACACAATATTAAACAGAGTATTTACTTTGACAAGATACCAGAAAGTTAACGCTATTGTTAGTTCTATTCATGAAGCAATACACCGATTTATGCAAATACTCATAAAATGAAGTAACAGAGTTACTAAGTGGCACTACAGTGTCTAGGTAGTTTAGTACTAAATGCAGTAATAAGTGTAATGTGTATTTAGTCCAAAAAATCATCTGTTCACAAGCAATACTGAACAGTAACAATTTTTTATTCATATCAAAATAGAAAGTTTAGTCCTGAGTCAACAACCTTGACATAAAAAAAATTTTATTCAACACTTGATGACAAATAAACACCCTTCCTCCACCCCCTATTTTTTGTATAAAGTACTTTTTTCCTGGATAGAGCCTCATTGAGATCAGACCATTGTAATAATCTCTTATACACATCTAGATGTAAATGTAAACAATGGTATTGTTTGCTAATACAGTTGAATATCTATGATAGCTTTTGCATGCTTCGTCAAACTCAAATCTCTATACAGTAGAGTTTTTTTCTGTATCACACTATTTAAGTTACTGATTATGTCAGTTACTCTTGCTAGTATTCCTGAAGAATAAGTGCATTAATCAACAGTTGCATTAATTAATGATTGCATAAAACTGCATACTTATAGTATCAAAAACAGCCTTAAACCAACAATTACATTAGTTGAAGATTTTCATAAAACTGCTTACTGAATTTTTAAAAAACAGCCAAAACCAACAATTATATTCATTAATGAGTGCATAAAACTGCTTACTGCAATAATTAAAACAGCCTAAAAAAACTATTGCATTAAATCATGCAAAAACTACATGATGTATTAATCA
>NW_022704135.1:430-902 GCF_011630105.1 Anneissia japonica | reverse complement strand
ATAAAGAACTGTATTTTGAATTAAAATAATGCAAATTCAAGATTAGGTATACTGATTCACATTTTAAGAAAATTCTTTGTAAGAAATGTTTCTTTTAGCCCCTCCCTTTTTCCCTAACGACCTAGGCTAGTAATAAACACTAATGATAATCGTAATCTTTGTAACTATTTCAAGAGGAACCTACACAGTTTCAGCAGCTAGTTCTAAACTAATTATGTAAACTGGTGGCATGTAAAATTCAACAATTGTAATGAACACAGTTTTCAATAACTACTCCTCTAAAAATTAAAATATTATTGAGGGGTCTGCTTTCGATTTTCCTTAAAAATATTAATATTAATTTTAGTAATTATAAATCATTTATTTGATTACAAATTACTTGTTTTCAGATCTTGCAAATAGGAAGATAAGTTGATGAGAAAAAAATATTGAAGCATACAAAATGTACCTGGTTTAAGTTATGTTTAAAAGT
>NW_022704135.1:0-392 GCF_011630105.1 Anneissia japonica | reverse complement strand
GAGGAGAAAGAAGAAGAGGAGCAAGAGACGGAGGAAGAAGCAGATGAGGAAGAGACAGAGGAAGAAGCAGAGAAGGAAGAGACAGAGGAAGAAGCAGAGGAATAAACAGAGGAGGAAGAGACAGAGGATGAAGCAGAGGAAGAAGCAGAGGAGGAAGAGACAGAGGAAGAAGCAGAGGAGGAAGAGACAGAGGAATTGTAAGTTATATGGCAAAATATTATTTTAAATTACTGAGTTTTGTTGGTACAAGTTAAGTTAGATATTCCTATCATATCTGAAGCCGGGTACTCACTGAGCCCGACAGTTGCCAGCTGACATGATTCTAGAAAAAAAAGTGATGATGCACGAACAACAGATCTTTTTAAATGGTGATCCATTCAGCATTCAGACTG
>NW_022704134.1:0-795 GCF_011630105.1 Anneissia japonica | reverse complement strand
ACCTTTGATGACTTTTATTTATATATTTTTTTTGGTCGATTTCAGGCTCAAAATGTTCTTATTTGTTTTTCATACTCCTCAAAGGTATTGTGTATTACTGCATTGTATTACAGTACAAGGTACAGATACGATTTGTTGGTTTTCTATTCTAAATATTAAAAAAATTAAATACTTATTTGATATCTTACCTCAATTATTTTTTTTTTGTTCTTATATTTTAAGCAATTACAGCCTCAGTGTTCTTATAAAATGTGTTCTTAAAATTTTAAAAAGTGTACCGTATTTATTCGAAACTTAAAGCCTCGTTTTGAATAAACACCACTCTGGAATAAAAGTTACCAAAATGACGATAAACGAAACATTTGGAAGAAACATTTCATTTCACTTATTTGTCTCAAAACATTAAAATTTACAATAAAAGAAACAGCAAGGAACAAGCACGAACAAATATGCGACAGGGCACCTCAAGTGAACTAAATCACTGTCAAGTGGAGGGGGTGTCTTCACAAAAAACAAGTGCATACAATATAAAAGTTGTTTTTATTAATATTTAACATTCACAGTTAATTTGAAAAAATCTGTAGAAAAATATGCATAATTTAAAAGTTACGCAGTTTATTTTGCATCATTCCCAAAAAACAAAATAGCAATGGAATTTCATATGATAGTCGCTAAAATTACAAAATTACAATTAAAAACTCATAATTTAAATTACGAAACGAAGGAAAAAAAACATATCATCCAGGAAAAAAGAGTTGTTCATTTAGCAGCCTAATGCAAAATGCTTTGCGATCA
>NW_022704133.1:2476-7028 GCF_011630105.1 Anneissia japonica | reverse complement strand
AATTACCTGGGTACTTTTAACCTTTGAATTGCCAATTACGTCTATCATACATCAAGCCAGGCAACAATGTACACCTCATGAAAGGAGAAATAGTAACTTACGATATACAGATGAATGAATTTAACTGCTTAGCGACTACTTCTCCTTCACCAAATTCCAGGAGATTCAATAGTATCTCAATGCTTCTGTACAACAATCTGAAATAAACATTTAATATGTCGCTTATATTTGTGTTGCTACTAGAATGGACATATGATACAGTACTATAAATCAATCAATCAATTAATCAATCATTGAAAAAAATAATTTCCATATCTGAAGATATAACTGGGAACAGCTAACACAATGTATAAAATTTTAAAAATACAAATTTCAAATAATGAATCGGTAAATAAATGAAGATTAGAATTGTCCCAGGGTTATGTAGTGGTCCAGTAAGGTTGAAAATAGCTCCGAAAAATTTTAAAGTGACTAAAAATCAGAAAATGTCTCTCCAGAAAAAGGATTCAGCAACTTACTTTCCACTTGGCTCCTGGTCATTCAAACGGCCAAGGATTCTGCTCACTCCGTCCACGTTGACCATCTTCAAGCAGTTTATAGGTGAGCAGGAAGACAGGTGTTGGAGAACATCAAGGAAGCACATCTTCACCTCCATGTCATTTTCGAATAAAGGTAGTGACTGTAAACAAACAATACAAAGTTCGTTATCAATATACATTTAGGACTGTTGATGGTTTAAACTTTGTGGGCGCTGTGTGCTCGATATGTGAATCAGCAGAGAGACAAGAAAAAACCACCAGGGTTGGAAGTGGAATAGAGATTTTAGTCTTTGATTTTGCGTCCTTATAATGCCATAGACATAAAATTTTGTATCCATAGACATAAAATTTTGTACCTAACCATCGTGGCAGCAATGTAGTCTGGACCATCCAATGATAAAATTCCCACTCCCTGATTCCTATATTTCAATTTTCAGGATTCACCACTGATGATCAAATGGATAATAAGAATAAAAAATAATATTTTATGATGATGATGTGTACGGAATTTTATACAGTACCTTTGTTAAGGTCTCTGCAATGTCACTTTGGTTGACTTGTTCAATATTGAATGCCTTGCTAACAGGAATGAGGTCTTGGAATTCCATTATCGGTGGGTCTGTGGTGTAAATACTGAGCAAGGTCTGTGCCAACTGCAGGCGAACTTCTCTGTTGGGCACTCGTACCAGATAAGCTAGTGAAAATACAATAATAAATCTGTAAAGTTTTATTTTATACAATATATCTATTATAAAGATTAAACTTTGTTTCTCAATAATATTCTTAGAAAAAAATAAATGTATCTTCTAGTTTGTATTTCTACACCAACATAGATGAGCTAGTATTTGAATAACAATATTGAGAGTAAACATGAAAATTACATTATAATAAATATAATAATAATGAAGAAAATACTAATCATTAGTTATAATTACACGAAAGTATTACAGAATTGATTGAGACCAAAAACTTACAAGATGCCTGTTAAAATTTTACAAATTAAAATCTTAAAACTATTATACAAAACATAAAGTATTAAATAAACCTTACCAATTTGGGATAAAGATTCTACAGAAATTTGTGAGAAGGTGCTTTCATCCGATGACTTCTGCCTTAAGAATGGCAAACTGTTGAGGAGACATTCAGTTTAATTACATTAAAAAAAAACCACAAAAGAATATTTGGACCCACCTTTATATACTTCAAATAACATAAATATATCAAGATGTGTCAAGTTTGTACAATATGTGATCGTCAACCACAAAATGATGTTGCTCCTCATGTTGAATTGTGATACCAGGCAAAATAGGTTAGAACATGAAATTTGATGAAAATAGATTCATATTTTTTCTGTACTATATGTATAGAAGTTCAATATGTACATTTTATATATGACTTGTTTTGTCTATTAACTTGAAACATGAAAGCATCTAAATACAAAATTCCCAACTGTTTTTACAAATTTGAAGTCACTTTTCTCATTAATTCTGTTTTGCATTCATGCATACAGGCCAAAACCCCAATTACTAGTATGATAATTAATAGTAAACATTTCACCAATACAACACCTTATACGTCAAAATGTAACATCCCCAGGGATGTCACCACGCTGGTCGGCAGTGGACGGGCCTGTCCAGCACTCAACATTTCAGACCAGGATTTACAGGCTCCCGACCACCACTATTATTTCAACAGTTTACAAATTATAACAAAATAATTAGTTTACCTAAACACAATAGACAAGCTAAATTGATAAAGACAAGAAGAATACAATAAATGTTTACGTGGTTACTTTAATTGTAACAAAATACTGCACTGCCCTGCTATTCATCGCTAACTTAACAGTCTAGGCCTAGGCCCAGTTGAGTCATAGAGAATGTCGTGTGCCGGCATGACACGGTTGCTCTGTACACATTCAAAGGTTAAAGTTAAAATTGTGACCATTCAAGTGTTTTATTATGAGAGCATGGTCCGGGGCAGGAAGATCATTAAAAATTTACGAAACCTGATTTATGTTTTATTTCTTTACTTTGTTTTCATTTTCTATTTTAAGTTTTTCACTTTTAATTATAATTGATATATAATGTGTGTAAATGGACAAAAAATAAATAAATGAGTGCACATGAATCAGTGACATACACATTCATCGTGGTAATCGTCAAACGTGTGAAATTACGGCAAACAATGCGGCTGGGTACAGTCGGATCGACGCTTTGTCGCCGGCATTTGTTCATTATTATTTTTTAATCTAAAACAAAGCATGTTAACTTTTGAATTTAATTAGGCCTACAGTAAGTCTATACTTCATCTGTTTTGTTGCATTCCTCAAATTCTGGCCTAGGCCTACCTGGGCCTAGCCTAAAAAAATCGCGTCAGCTAGCCTTGGGCCTAGGCCTGCTCGACTTAGGCCTTTTGCTTTTTAAGAGCTTTCACGAATATGGCGTGAAATATATGCCACCCCCTCCCCCAGAAAACGGGGGTGTGGCACCCCCTCCCCGGAAAAACGCGAAATGATCGCCGACCGGCACTCCAAAAAGCTGGTGACATCCTTGCATCCCTATGTTTGTCATCTAGCACATTTACAATGCACTGTGGTAGGTTAATAGAACATTATGCAGCCCATGAAATTAGAAAAAAAATTAGGTTTGCCGACCTTAAATTCTCCGAGGTCGGCAGCCTCAGCAATTTTTTACTACCTAGGCCTATAGTATAAACTACAATTTTTCCGAACACTCGTCATCTACAGATTGTGATTTTGTTAATTTCTCTATTAAATCAATATATTGCTGGTGAAAGAATAGTAGTATTGTACTTGTATTAATTTAATAGTGTAGTATAATACATATATTTTACATAAGAAAATCACAGAATAAATTTCGTTTTAGCGTTGTTTTATCGTTATCTTTGGCATGGGAAATACCACTTTCGTAAAAGCCACGATCGTATCATCACAGGCTGCTTCAAAAATGCCCATGCATGTCCATGTGCATGCCTAGAATGAACTATTTGGGATTTTCCACACGTGTACAGTGTACTTGTCAGTAGTGAATTCGCGATGTGATCATGATTGCGTTTACGGACGGTAGGATTAGGCCTACAATATGTTAAATTTTGTTGTTTTTAGATAATAAACAACATTTTAAATATAATAATACTGTAAAATGAAGACAAATAATAGATTTAGATAAGCATTACGATCTACGCGGCCCACATGGCTTCAATTGGGCGATGTTGTAGGCCTTGGCTGGCTACACATCTAGATGTGTATAAGAGACAGGTATTAAATAAACCTTACCAATTTGGGATAAAGATTCTACAGAAATTTGTGAGAAGGTGCTTTCATCCGATGACTTCTGCCTCAAGAATGGCAAACTGTTGAGGAGACAACCAGTTTAATTACATAAAAAAAAAACCACAAAAGAATATTTGGACCCACCTTTATATACTTCAAATAACATAAATATATCAAGATGTGTCAAGTTTGTACAATATGTGATCGTCAACCACAAAATGATGTTGCTCCTCATGTTGAATTGTGATACCAGGCAAAATAGGTTAGAACATGAAATTTGATGAAAATAGATTCATATTTTTTCTGTACTATATGTATAGAAGTTCAATATGTACATTTTATATATGACTTGTTTTGTCTATTAACTTGAAACATGAAAGCATCTAAATACAAAATTCCCAACTGTTTTTACAAATTTGAAGTCACTTTTCTCATTAATTCTGTTTTGCATTCATGCATACAGGCCAAAACCCCAATTACTAGTATGATAATTAATAGTAAACATTTCACCAATACAACACCTTATACGTCAAAATGTAACATCCCCAGGGATGTCACCACGCTGGTCGGCAGTGGACGGGCCCGTCCAGCACTGAATATTGCCGACCAGGATTTACAGGCTCCCGACCACCTCTATTATTTCAACAGTTTACAAATTGTAACAAAATAATTAGTTTACCTAAACACAAAAGACAAGCTAAACTGGGGGGGGGGGGGGGGA
>NW_022704133.1:0-2381 GCF_011630105.1 Anneissia japonica | reverse complement strand
CTATACACCATGCTATGCTGTTATTTTCCCTATTTTCAATGTTAAAAAAACACTTTTTAATGATTTGATGAAAAATTTAATGAATTATTTCATGATTCAGTAACGTACAACATAAAAGTCATTACTTTCAAAATATTGAACACAGTATACAACTGTAAATTTAAACCAATGAGGTGTCAAATAATATTAAAAACTAATAAAAGGATACAAATCCATGTTGATAATGCTTGATTAGCCTTTGCAGGGCATGAGTATGACGACTGTGAAGTGTTATCTGAAAGAAAAAAATACATAATTGTTCAAAAAACCAACATGAGTGTGCGAGTGTGAAAAAGAATTGTGTTATAATCATAAATATCCAATTAAAATTTGTTAACATTTATATATTTAAATTGTACATGCAAGTTCAGAGCTTGTTATATTTGCCATTTTGCATTTCTTTTATATTCTAGTCTCAGTTATCATTTTAAGTGTAGAATGAAGTGCTAATTTTCTTGTTTGTTTTTGAAATTGAAAAAAAAAATAAATAAAAAAAAAATATTTTAATTTAAAAATAAATCATTGATGAATAAATTATTGCTATCATTGTTGTCGTGGTTACCATCAATACAAACAAACAAATGTGTCTCACCGAATGAGGATCCGTAAGTAATTTGATGACATTGGAGAAACTAATAGGCTGAAGCTTCACACCCTGAAAAAAACGAGAACCAATTTTCCATGATTATGCTATCTCGAGGTTTTGCTAATAAAAAAAAAAAAAAATCAATTTTACTGTATTGCTGAAATGATAAAAGGAAATATAAAAAAATAATGAAAGAATGATGATTGTCAAAAAAAATGCAGTTCAAATTGGAAACACTGTCAAATACATAGAATGAAAAAGAAATCTGTCACTTATTTTATATTTAGCAACAAATATGTAAAGTGAAAGAGATGGGAGGAAAGGGCCAATAGGAATGAAAAGAATAATGACGACAATGATGATTGATGACATCAAGAACTGAAGCATGAAACAGCAGATGAAAGATTGAAAAAATGGAACAAACTGCATGAATGAACTTTCTAAATCCCAAGACACTAAACAATTATACATGCGGTGTAAGCTGTAACTGTAAGTTGTGTTGTAAGCTATCTTACCTTCTTAATCCCCAAGTCATCATCAGTTATAATATGACCAACAATTGGAATTGATGGCTTGTATTCAGTTTGTTCTGCTGCCATGTTTTGATGTAATTTTAATTTTCAATTTGATTCAACCTAGAGAAGATAAAGATAAAAAAATCTCAAAAAAATAAACTCCAGGTCAAGGTTCAATGTCACGTACTGAAATAGTTTGCGTTCGCACCATAGCGCATGCGCACACGTGTGCGTCAAAATTTTAAAATGCTCCAAATCACTTTTTGACTAAATTAGAGACAATTTCCTTTCACAAAGTGTAATTCATTTTTTGTGTCCATACTGTAAAATGTTCCAAAGTAAATGATGAAAGAAATTGTTTGTTGATAGGCCAGATGGCAGTGCTACTAAAAGATGTAACACTGCACATAATAACCCAAAAATTGGAACAGGGGTGTTATAATGCAAGGTTGGCGACCAAAAAACCGCCTACCTGACACATAAATAACTATGGGAAGGGTGGGTGGGTGAGCTTTTTTTTTCTTAAAAAAAGATTACCTTCGGAAACAATGGTTGAGGAAGAATGTGATGTGTTTTACCAAAAACAAATGCCGCTAACTACCAATTCAAACAAAAGAATGCACGCCCAGATAAAAGCGCACCACACGTGTTCACACTGAAAAATTGAAACATTGAAAAGAACAAAAATGTTACTAACTGGCCCCAAAAAATAAGTTTGTAAAACAAACTTCCATTTTTCACTTTGATGACGGCAATATGGTGAAAATGAGTATTTTTCTAACCCTTCCCCCAACTCTTTCTTTCTTCAAATCTTTGACAACCTGATAAAGGGTGGCAGATTGGATTGCCATTACCGACGAACAGGCATTTTTAAATGACAATTTACACAAGTATTATAGTTTATATGACATCATCATGGTCAAAATGAATTATTTTTTTTGACCACCTCATCTTTCTTCCTTGAAATCTTTGTCAAATTTTATCATTGTTGGTAATGAAGCCCTACCCAACAGGCGGTTTTCAATGAGAGTTACCGTGCGCAAGCGTGTAATGACATGAGCGTACATGTGCTTAAAACTTTTATAATGCTCAAAATTATTTTTTTTTACTAAATTAGAGCACTTTATAGGCCATAATTTGAGCAAATATTTTTCAATCCGTGCTGCACTTACTCAGGGTCTAAGTTTAAATGTACGGCAGATGACGTAACTCATCTGAAGTGACAAGTTAAAATCTAGTTA
>NW_022704132.1:0-2828 GCF_011630105.1 Anneissia japonica | reverse complement strand
TCTGGTTCGGGATTCGATCATCCTTTTGGTTGATACTGACCATCATGATGGCGATATCTCTTAATGCGTGGATAACGGTTGATGCCGGGTTTAGACTTCGAAAGTCGAAAAAATTTGAATCTATTGTGTAATTTTTTCTTTCTTTGTTTTGATGGATGGATACAAATAAAAACCAAAAAAAAAAAAACAAAGTATTTCGTTTCTGTTTCTTTCTTTATTTATTTAATTAAAAACAAATAGAAAAAGTAAAGTAACCATAACCCAGTGTTTGCGAATGCGAGTGTTGTTGTTGTTGCTGCTGCTGCTAGAAGACACGTCCGTGGTGGTGGTGGTGGTGGTGGATGATACACCGTCGATGCCGCATTTTCCAACGTCGTGCTTCCTCACCTCCATATCAGACAGGTTTATATAGTCTCCGTCTATCAGCATCCCGCCTATGCAAGCCAACGCTGAGTCCATTTCCGTTGAACCCATCGTAATTTCACCGGCAAAATTCATCACGTTGCCCGATAAGGACACCTTGTCGACGGCATCCTCGCCGTCGACCTGAATCCATGCGTAAGTGCCATTTTTAATCAGTTTCACGTTATACCATCGTCCGGGAATCACCGTAAACGGACTGATTGTCGTGGCGGTGGTGTAGCCGTGCGAGAAGCGCCATGAGATGTATTCTTGCTTCAAAGCAACTTCGGAAAAAATAGAAGAACTGCTCCCGGTCGAAAGCAGAACTCCGTCTGTAGTGTTAACAAAATTCACACCAAAGTCGACGGTAAACCACGATCGATCGCTGGCATTGGTTAGGTTGAACGTACGATACGAGGCAGGTGATCGTAGGAGCGTCGTAGTGGCTAACCCGATCCGAACTTTCCATCCGGTGTTGGTACATCCGTACAGTCCGTTTTCTCTGACGTACGTCTTATGTCGAATTCCATCGCACCGAACGAAACTCGTTTCGTAAATCAACACATTCTCATCCGGTTTAACTGGCCTTATCGTGAAAACTGTTGTTAAGCAAACAGCCGTAACGAATTTGTCGACCTTATCGATCGATAACCTTTTCGTGAGGGCGGGGGTGGATGTGACCGTGTATCCCGAATTTATCGATATGTAATCGAACTCAGTCTCGCAGAATATCTCAGCTGGTAAATCTCGCTTTACAACAACAGTTATACCGTCGAACTCGGTTGAAACGGACCCAGCCAAAAACAACAACAGTACCATCATCATCATCATCATCATCATCATTTTCTTCCTGTTTTGCTTTAAAAGCATCCGGTATAGAGAATGTAAATGTTAAAGATAAACAAACACAGTTTTTTTTTTTTTTTTTTTTTTTGATCGATAGGTAGACTACAAGTGCATGGGGATGTTTTCGTTTCACCGACGATTGCCGTGATAGGAGTATAGCATTCTTCCGATTCCTCCATCATCCTTCGTTGAACGCATTCGCGGATCTGTCGTAAGTAGGACGGCACATCGTTCTCGAAGAAAGTTCTCGTTTCCATTTCGGTTCCGTCGGCCAGCGTCTGTATCCAAGACTTGCACGAATTCACGTGATCCGGCGTTGCGGTCAAACGTTGGGGATCTTCCTCGCTGAACTTAAGCCTCTCGCAGTCGACGGCGTCGGTCGTCGGATTGCGCAACGTTCTGCGACGGTACGGATTGACGCACGTGTGCTCTGGTAAACTGCCGCCGTTTCTGTCGGCAAGTTCCCTGATGTCCAGGTTCTGGAACACGTCCTTCGCAGATCGGTCGACGTACACCACGCACTTGCGTTCGGTCATGTTTCGGAAAACCGTCTTTTCTACAACGCTCTTCATCAACGACTCGTCCGATTTCACCTTGTAGTGCCTGCACGCGTCGTCCAACGAATTCAACGTCAGCAGATTCACATGTAACACGTTGCTGTACGGCGAAAAGACCACGGACGACGATTTGAGGAGGTGACCGAGATCGGTGGTGTCGAGATTCATGGCCTCGTTCAGCATATCCTCTTCGTCCGCGTTGCGGGCTTTGATGCGAATCCTGTTTCCCCGGCAAGCGTCGTCGTCTTCGAGCATGACTTCCATGCACCACTTACCGATGGCGACGTGGTTCCATCGAGGAAGGAAAATACTCAGGTGCACCATGAACACGTGTGCGGTAGAAGTGGTGAGGACCAGTTTGCAGGTTTCCGTCGCGTCTATCGACGTCGGATTTTTCGGTTTCTTCTTTCTGGACCCATCCCACAGTCTGCAGCGTAACGGCTTCACGCTGTCCGTTACCTCGGAGCTATGCATAGAGACGTTCACCAGTCCGTTGTCGGCGCATTTCCCCTGTTCGCAGCTAGCCAGCGCTTGCATTCTCAGATATCTCAGACGCGTTTCGTAAAAATCCAGATTCACCGACACCAGGTGACGGCCGCCGTCCTCGCCCGAAAACGGGTCGTTCTTCAGGTAGCTCACGTGCGTTTGGGGATCTCGTTGCTCGTCCCAGAAAGTGTGTCTTTCGTGGACCGGAAGATGAGTCAGAAATCGAAGGTCCTTGACGCGCTTGTCGTCTACCACAAGTTTCAGATAGTGCTTGCTGTCGAACAGCCGACCGGATCTGGCGTCGTTCATTCGTTTCATCATCAGGTTCGAAATTTCCCGGTACCTGTCGTCGTGCGCCGCCAAGTACGCTTCGGTTCCCACGCTGCTCAACAGCAACATCTGCTTGCGTCCGTCCTCGTCGACCATTCGAAACGTCTTCTTGTCTCCGCTCTGCATAGCCGACAGCATGTCTTTGCATCGTTTTCGGGTGACGCCCGTCTTCCTCTCGACGGTGGACAGTAGAGCGTCTTCGGTTTT
>NW_022704131.1:0-2825 GCF_011630105.1 Anneissia japonica | reverse complement strand
TTTGTATTTATATTTATATTCATTATGTGTATAAGCATCAGTGAAAAGAATTTTACTTGTGACAATAAAGTATCTTGTATAAGCTTACATTCTGGGATGGGTTGGGTTTACCCACACTTCTGTTTATAACAAGAACACATACACTGGTCTTCTCACTAAATAATAGGCATTATCCGCACATTTGCTGATAGGACATTTAAAATTAATAATGCTTAATGAGATTTCACAAAAATATAAATGCGTTGAAGAGCTATTTATGTGTACAGTATTCATATGTTTTTATCCATTAGTGTGAAAAGTGCAAGGATGGTTTTGTAGGATCACCCAATCTGGGCCGGCCATGCTATAGATCATTGGCCTGTTTGCCAATTCCTAAAGGTAAATAATTTCATAATAATATATAAACATCTTTTACTTTTTGTTTTCCTCATTGTAGTTTAGTTCAGTTTCATTGTTTCTGACATCCAAGTCAATCTTTGTCCTTTTTTATTTTAAAATTTCTAATTGGAATTTTAACAGGTGCATCTTCAAGCCACCTGCGTAGATGACTGCTTTTGTTATTTTGTACACATTTTCAGTTGGAAACATTCTCTGAAACTTTTCTGTTATAAATATCTTAATATTTGAAGACACATGGAAAGTATTGTTGATGTAATCAGTGAGAAGATTTCCATGCACAAGAGACAACCTTTCCCTACTACCTACTTTGTACACATATCTGGATATAAATTCATGGGTCAGATAGTTATTCATAATTATACACTTTTTGTTCACCAATATGATGACCCTTCCAGCAACAAGGCTAATATGCATTAATTGTTGTTAACAATGTATAATGATTTAATTGATCTGGAGATGGTGGGTTCGAGTCCCACCCGAGAACAGCTTGCGATTTTTTCGCAATTGTTTTCAAACGTACTGAGTATTCAGTACATTTCCACGTCAGGTAGGGCAAAATTACACCTATAATGATTTAACTGTTATTAATTTTCTCATAGATTATGCTTCGAATGACTGTGATTCTGTGGCAGTAGAACTTGCTCAAGGGAGGACTTCATTCTTCCACATCGAAGGTAAAATGGGTCTGTTTTTATTGAGCGATATCCAAGTAAACCATGGGATGTTTGACATCTTTATTGCTAGCAATGAGTATCTTCTTATGGTAGTGACCAACAAAACATCAGGTGTACAGATGATTCACATTAATGATAGCGTCAGAATCAACAGTAACGAAGTAGAAATCAAAACACGTCGCTCAACTAAAGTCATGCATCTCAAGAGCGATAGTTCATTCGACAGAGCCTATTATAATACATCAATTGCAGATAAAAAAAGGGCTGTTGACAACAATGCTCTAACTAAAAGTGCTGTATATAAAACTGAAGATGTTTTTAAATTTTATGAAACGACAGCTGATGGAGTGAATAACTTCCTTTACATTACATTCTCAAGATTTGCTGTAAAAATTAATGATGTCAGAGATCGTCTTGTTGTACACTTTCAACACAAACGTCAGACGAATCCTAAATACTTCATAGCATTTGTGTCAAAAGGAGACGGGGAATTCCAGTCTACAATGGCTTTGATTAAACTCAGTAAGCTCTCTAAGGCTCACATCGATCTATTTGTATTCTTTTCCGTCTTCTTTTCATCATTCTTCATCTTACTGTCTCTGTGTGTGTTAATATGGAAAATCAAATTATGGCGAGATAATCGTCTAAGGTTTCGACGTCAGACTATGGAAATGGAAAGCAGAAGAAGTCGACCTTTTGGTGTTGTCTTTGTCATGATTGATCAAAAGCGCACACGGCACCAACGGAAGTCACGCCATGGTCATCGAAACCGTGGAGAAGCACAACAGATGCCGACTCACCCCAACAAGGTTAGTCTTCCTTGCTTTTGGCTGTATTTGATGCCTGAACTTTGTCATCTTTCTGTCTATTAGTACTGTACTGTATCATGCAAATTAATATTTAATCCAAAATTTGAATTGTATTTCAGCAACCACCATCATTTATCACCTTAGAGCCGACCTTTGATGACCTTGCCACAGTGTGCACAGTGCTGATGACTTTGCCTGGAGGAGATTTGGCACCTTCTAGAGGTTGCCTTGGATCATCACTTTTTAGTTACCGACCTCCACCACCCAAGATTCAAGATAGTCGGCAGAAAAATGCAGAGGAAATAAAACCCAGACTGGCTACATATTATTCAAGAATGAGGCAAGGAGCAGTGGCTAGAGGGCGCACACATGGGCAACCTCCTCCACCACCAGAATGGTTGTAATTTTTCAGATATCAATTTGCATTAAAGCTGTGCTAAAATGTAACCCTCCACAGTAACCATTCTACAATGTGATGTTTAATATATTGGACATAATTGACCAGTATAATTAGGTGCTGTAAAGCCCTGGTTCTTAAACCCTTTTTCTTACTGGGGTCCATTTTTACAATGTCGCAGTTACATGGAGATGCTGCTGACTTGAAATGTCAGTCTTGTACTGTCTACAATGAACTCACTACCCCACCCCTCAAAAATAGAAGTACAGAAAACATAAAATCTTTATGGGATAGATTTTTTCTGCTATAAATTTCAAGCTTTTATGTTAAATTTTCTGTATAATAAAAATTAATGGAACGTTAATGGGTATGTTGTCAGCTTAAATAAAGAATGCTTCATTACTATTTGGAGGGACATCAGAAAATGAAACAGTTTTCCATTTTAGTTGAGTTTTGATCAATTCGCAAGAAATAAACAATTCACACATTTTAATAATTTTCGATACCTCATAGGTCAAATTTTGAAACTTGTTTTAGACTGCAGTC
>NW_022704130.1:0-1439 GCF_011630105.1 Anneissia japonica | reverse complement strand
TTATATACAACCTATGCGTTTCAAAGGCATAGACTGACTTAATGATGGCCTGAAATGAAGAACTGACGTCACTGCGCGGGCGGATAAATTATTGTTTGCGTCTTAGAACATTAGAAAAATGTATCGAAGATAACGAATGGTCCATTAAAATGATATTATGTTTATATCAGGAGAATCAAAGTGGTTTTTTGACTCTCAATAAATGAGTTTGTCTCTAGTTCTCAAATGAACTACAAAACCTTTACCGAGACCTCCATCCAACGATGATGCTGCATTATTAACTGCGCCAATATTTGGGTAAGCTAGTCAATAAAACCGCATGAAAGCACATACGAATTTTACTACCATCAATACTTATTCAAATACATGTTAATTAACAATATTATACCAGCTGAACACATACAGAATAAGTTGGTGGTATAAAAATAAAATAACGATCATGATATACACTAACTGAATAATAATATTAAACATAATAGGTAAGAAAATGTATGATTATGGCACCTCTAAATGGCCGGAAATGGCGCTTAAATTTGAATGTAATTTTTTTTTCTCCATTTCTCAACAAATAATTTTGAAAAATTTAGGGGGCCAATGAGCTGGCTGAATCTACAACTGCACTACACTACATAATGAACTATTTAACGTGTTGATGGGCTTCGTATTTTTTGAGAATGCATTCATTACTACACAAAATGTAAACATCCAAGATGCTCGGTCCCTGATTAGTGGTGATGCAGCGCATAGCGCCCGCTAAACGTTGCATCGTAGGACGAGCTGAGAGTAACCTAGCTTTTGCTCCAAGCATGAACATGGTTACGCGAGTTTATCTACTTAGCATTAGACTTGTCAGATTGAAAATAAATGTAAGATCAAAGAAAACAATAATGGTAAGTATATGTTCTAGATTAAGATTAAGGTCGGGAAACAAGGAGGCTGACGTGAACAGATGATTTTTTTCTTTTTCAAAAGGAAAATTATATTTTACACCCACAACGCATAAAAGTCCGAGAACGGCCAACGAATGTTGAATCACTGATCAGAACTTTAAAGGGTGTGGATATGGTACTATATAGCACCGTGATTGGGGGGGGGGGGAGGCAAATGAAAAGGGGGTTAGTTGCAGTTGTTAGAAATGGTGAATGAGGATTCAATTTCATAAAGCCTAGACAAAAACATACAAAACAAAATAGACATACGGCAATGCATCACTGAATAATAAATTTAAGACTGTATTTAAGACTGTTGGTGTGGGTTATATGTTGTCAGCTGGTGTCTGCGTAGACGCCAAACATACTTGGTGACTATTGGGACTTTCAAGAAACGAACCCAAAATAACTATTGCTGTGTAGAACCATGGAGAAAATAAAATAGAATTCATAACAGAATAAGTTAACGCTCAGGCACGTCTATATTTATCAAGAATTCACGTACACTTA
>NW_022704129.1:0-811 GCF_011630105.1 Anneissia japonica | reverse complement strand
CCTACAAACAACTCAAAAGCCAGAAGAAAAAGAAACATCATATGGTACAAACCACCTTTCAGCAAAAACGTCAAAACAAACATCGGCAGAACTTTCCTTAACCTGGTCAAAAAGCACTTCCCCAAAGACAGCACCTTGCACAAATTGTTCAACAAGAACAACGTAAAAGTTAGCTACAGTTGCACAAAAAACATGGGCAGCACCATCAAAGCCCACAACAACCACACCAAACAACAAGTACCGACCAAACTATGCAACTGTCGGATTAAAGAAGATTGCTCACTCTCGGGAAACTGCCTCACCTCCTCAATTATTTATAAAGCTACAATCACAACAAACGAAGAATTAAAGCATTACATCGGGCTCACAGATACCGCATTTAAAATCCGATATACAAATCATAAGCACACATTCAATGCACCAAAACACAGAAACAGCACAGAACTTTTAAAGTTCATATGGAAATAAAAGACAGCAAAACACAATACAATACCAAATGATCCATTATTGATAGAGCCTCATCCTACTCACCCAAAACAAAGCGATGCAATCTATGCAACGCAGAAAAGTTTCATATAATTTATGCAGACAAACAATCTACTTTGAACAAAAGGCACGAACTCCTTTCAAAATACAGACACCGTGCCAAATTCCTACTCAAAAACACATAATACCTAATTTGCATCTACACCGGCCCGACTCTACATATACACGTCAAATTTGAACTTCCTTATTATTAGTATATTATTATTATTATTATTAACCGCTCTGCATATCATCGAGCACTATAACTGACAACTTCATATTCATA
>NW_022704128.1:182-1041 GCF_011630105.1 Anneissia japonica | reverse complement strand
ATGTTAGAAAGTTGAGTCAAAATGTAATTTTTTTTGTTAGGCACGGTGAGATAGCCTGAAACAAACACTATTCCATTGAATGTTTGAAGTTTTTCTGAAAAGTACTCGAAACATGGCGGAAGGTTAAAAATTTGCACTAAGTGCTCAACTCGGCGAGATAAGCACTTTTGTGCAAAAAGTAAAAATGTTAAAAAGTTGAGTCAAAATGTAACTTTTTTTGTAAGGCACGGTGAGATAGCCTGAAACAAACACTATTCCATAGAATGTTTGTAGTTTTTCGGAAAAGTACTCGAAATATGGCGGAAAGTCAAAAATTTTTGCACTAAGTGCTTAACTTGGCGAGATAAGCACTTTTGTGCAAAAAGTGACAATGTTAAAAAGTTGAGTCAAAATGTAAATTTGCTTTTTTAGGCACGGTGAGATAGCCTGAAACAAACACTAATACATTGAAAGTTTGAAGTTTTTCTGAAAGGTTCTCGAAATATGGCGGAAAGTCAAAAATTTGCACTAAGTGCTCAACTCGGCGAGATAAGCACTTTTGTGCAAAAAGTGAAAATGTTAGAAAGTTGAGTCAAAATGTTTTTTTTTTTTGTTGGGCACGGTGAGATAGCCTGAAACAAACACTATTCTTTGGAAAGTTTGAAGTTTTTCGGAAAAGTACTCGAAACATGGCGGAAGGTTAAAAATTTGCACTAAGTGCTCAACTCGGCGAGATAAGCACTTTTGTGCAAATAGTGAAATGTTAAAAAGTTGAGTCAAAATGTAATTTTTTTTTGTTGGGCACGGTGAGATAGCCTGAAACAAACACTATTCCATTGAAAGTTTGAAGTTTTTCGGAAAAGTACTCGAAATATGGCGG
>NW_022704128.1:0-168 GCF_011630105.1 Anneissia japonica | reverse complement strand
AAATTTGCACTAAGTGCTCAACTCGGCGAGATAAGCACTTTTGTGCAAAAAGTGACAATGTTAAAAAGTTGAGTCAAAATGTAATTTTTTTTGTTAGGCACGATGAGATAGCCTGATACAAGTACTATTCCATAGAATGTTTGAAGTTTTTCGAAAAAGTACTCGAAA
>NW_022704127.1:0-520 GCF_011630105.1 Anneissia japonica | reverse complement strand
TCAGGCATTTTTCTCCCATTCAAAAGCTACACCCTAAACTATTAACCTATATATTTTCCTATTTCCTAAACCTACCTACTAATGCTATATTCTACCATAAAACTGTCTTATTTCTTACTATTATATACTATCTACTTTGTACACATAAATATTCTAATATTTTAATATTAATAAATAATTTATCAAGTAATTTAGATAATTAATTATTAAATAAGTGATTAAAAAACGAATTTATTTTTATGCATTAAACATTTTTTCATACGCTACAACAATAAGTAGATGTTGATGCGTACATGCAGAACAATGCGTATAAATACAGAACAAAATTACATGCGTTATCTACACGCGCACATTTTTCAAACAAACGGAGAAAAGAACGTTCATCATCATCATTCAGAACAAACAACAGAAACACATACAACGATGCACTCATGATTATGTTCATCCGATCATAGTGTACATTTACACGTACTTCCAGGTAAGACATTTGTTTTAGTTTGTTTTCTAAACGTTAATTATT
>NW_022704126.1:0-1428 GCF_011630105.1 Anneissia japonica | reverse complement strand
TGTTGCAGAGGCAGATGGAAGGAGGCCTTTTATGACAGGCTGCTGTGTAAATAAATAGTACATAGCTTAATTGAAACATACAGTACACTCAGTGATTTCCTATATTATACGAAAGTCATTGAAAATAAACAAATTGCAGAAATAATTGGTTAATGAAATGTATTTGGAAACAATAATACTGAAAATATAAACGACCTGATTTCCACAACAAACTTGTTATCCAATTCTGACTTGCGTCTACAGTAATACTCACTATCAAATGCGTCATTTGTAAATGTAATAATGTATAGAAGTCTTTGAAATAACACATAATAATAAACAATGAACTTTAAACTTGGTCTTTATATCATTTTCCATACATGCTGTTACTATCCCATTTACCAGCAAACCTTTTAAAAGGGCATTCAGGCAGGTTGGTGAACCAGGTTTTGCCAGAATCTTATCTCAATAATCCAATTAAACATCAAAGAAGAATACTTCTACTTAAGAGTCATTATCGCAGCAGGCATTGCTGTTTCTCAATAAATTACCAGTATAGTATTTAAAAACCAGGCTGGAAAATTTTAAAAACCTGTTGTTCAAAATAATTTGGCATTTTTATTAACTTAGCTATAATTTCAGATAAAAATCATAATGGATATGCTTTTGAATTTTAAAAATCAATGACTTATGTTAGAAGTTACAACATGGTTTTTGATTTAATTGTGCTAGTCTTCTTATGAACTATTCACAACTAATGAGCCTCACTGTTAATCTTGTTGCAAAATTCCCTGAAGCAGTAATTAATAGAGATAAGAAGAGATCGGCAAAACCTGGTTCAAAATTGTAAAATTTGGTAAATGGTGAAGTTTCCTCATGAATTTATAGACTGCTTGAAGCCCAATTGTATTAACAATTATTTTAAAGTCATCAATTGATGAATATAATATATAAAAACTTTTTCTTCACAGGCTAATTAATTTATCATTTATTTAATTAGTAACAAAAAATTATGGTAATTATTTAACTTTACTCGCACAGCTGAATTGTTTCAAGGTTTTTGTGAATATTGTTCAGTTTGAATTGTGCATATATTTTGTTGCACAGTATTGTAAATTGAGCAAAGCGTTTACTGTACTTGCACATTCACCGAACCATCACCTATTTTGTTGACAAACAATCGATGTCCACAATAAACTCTATTTATGTTAACTTTACAATGGCATAATAGGCACAGCGTGAACTAATAATGATTTTACTAGGCCATGAGCTACATTAATGAAATCAAGGAGGCATAAAAATTATTATACCTCCTTGATGAAATGAAGCAAAGTCTTCATGAAAATTCTGCCCTTGTTTTGACAATTCCCAGTGAAAATTATCTACTGCTGGCTGCTGTACAGTAAAAAGTGTGTGGTAACTGCACATCCACCCAGCCATGTTGACATT
>NW_022704125.1:0-514 GCF_011630105.1 Anneissia japonica | reverse complement strand
AAATGTTGTTGTGATGCCATGTTCTTTAGTACAATAACACTGCCATTTCTGCCAAAAATGTGCAGGGGGTATAAATGACCCCTTAAAATACAAGCTTATTACATTACATAATGGTCTATACCTATAATACCTATATATAGGTATCAGCAGCAATGTTAATATTCTTTTCAATTTTACAGATAAACATAAATTGAACTTTAAAGAAAGTATCAATTTTGGGGTTATTTTAAAAATTTCCGCCCCACCACTTTCCGTCCCGCTACCCTGACCATTTTATTTAATGTTATTTTATTCTGCTCAGTGAAACATTTAAATTTATTGATATTGCCTATGGTGATGAATCATAAGTTGCTACTCAAAAGTATGTATTTAAATTTACAGTACAATTTTAAAGTTTAAATTAATTGAGAAGATATATACATGTTGTCTCATTTTTATCCAATTTGTTCATTCTGTCCCACCACCAAATGTTTTTCGTTGCCATGGTGATTTGATAAGGTACTGTGTTTTCTGT
>NW_022704124.1:0-803 GCF_011630105.1 Anneissia japonica | reverse complement strand
TTTCCCCTAGTGTTTAGCACTATTCTAATTGCTTTAGTCAATCGCTGTGTTTTAATGTTAGTTCTATAATCAAACAGTAGTAGTGTTTATACATAATATTGAAGTTCTACAGGTTCTAATATATCTTGTTTCAATTACCATTTGTTAACAAACGAATATTGGGTGGGTGGGTGTCTGTCCTTTCTTTCCACAGGCTTGCGTCATAATGCTTAATGTAAAAACACTAGCCTAGAATTAATCTTGGTGCACGATATATATATTTGAATTGGTTTAATGTACACAAACCTAAAAAAGATACAGTGCACTACACTTTTTTTTTATATAAGAACCAGTACAATTTTGCCTAGGCTCAATGTTATTTTTTGGCCAATTTCAGGCTCAAATTGTTCTTATGTATACTGCTGTATAATAATAATATTCTATGTTTGAATAGTGTGTAAAAACACATGGTTCAAACATAGAAAATTATTATTATACAGCAGTATATTACTCTACTTTATAATGGAGGTACAGTATTATATATTCACAGCTACTACACATTACAAATAGATTGGTTGGTTTTTCTAGTTTTTCTAAATAAAAACCTCATTTGACATTTTACTTCAGTCTCAATGTGTTATTAGTTTGTTCTTCAATTCGAGGTTTTATGTTATTCTTATTTGTTATCAATAATTTCAATGATTAAGCTGCCTATAAAAGGTTTGGTATTCTGGATGTGAAAGGACTGGAGTGGGTCCAGAACAGAGACTTTGTAAGTCCTGATACTTCGCTTCTGACAATCTTGGGTAACCTGCCTTGTACAG
>NW_022704123.1:0-707 GCF_011630105.1 Anneissia japonica | reverse complement strand
CCAAGGAAAAGAAGTGCGCTTTATAACCTCAAGGAAAAGGCTTCTCTCCACCCAGGAGTATAAATAGGTATCTGATGAGGTTGCCTGCTCCTGCATTGATTACCAGCAGCAGTAAATGGACTCAATGATCAAGGAAAAGAAGTGCGCTTTATAACCTCAAGGAAAAGGCTTCTCTCCACCCAGAAGTATAAATGGGTATCTGGTTTGGTTGCCTGCTCCTGCATTGATTACCAGCAGCAGCAAGTGGACTCAATGACCAAGGAAAAGAAGTGCACTTTATAACCTCAAGGAAAAGGCTTCTCTCCACCCAGGAGTATAAATGGGTATCTGGTGGGGTTGCCTGCTCCTGCATTGATTACCAGCAGCAGCAAGTGGACTCAATGACCAAGGAAAAGAAGTGCGCTTTATAACCTCAAGATAAAGGCGCATCATAAATGCCTGTACCAGTACTATTGACCAGACATCAGAAATGGTATGTAAAAATGTGAAAAACAAACTCACTTGGTGGTGGAGTAGGTGGTGGAGTTGGCGTGGCAGCTTTCTTGCCCTTCTTCGGTGATTTCTTTCCCTTGGGTGACTTAGACCTTGCATCTGAAGGTGACTTACTTTTACTTCTTTTCTTGTCTGGTTTTTTCTTGCCTGCTTTGTCCTTATCCTTGTCTGGGTCTTTCTGCTTGTCTAATTCATCTTCTGTTTCTTTTGCAGCA
>NW_022704122.1:0-986 GCF_011630105.1 Anneissia japonica | reverse complement strand
TACTGCTGCATCAAACATTGCACATTATTCTGGCTAATGATGCGTACAAAATTAGATCGGTGAGCCAGCTCGTGAAAAGCTAGGCTGGGAAATCCTATAAGCCGATATTCTGTAAATAGAGGAATGCCGAGAGCCCGGACCCAAGGTTGTGCATGAAGAACAACGAATCACCACAGATTGTCCGCGGGATCACCAAACTTTAGGCTAACTAACACATTTTAGTAGTGAAAATGAAACTATAGGATGACAATAATTTAGTTATGGTAATAAACATAATCATAATCATATAATTATGTTTTTGACTTATTGTGGAGTGAAAAAAAGGCGCCTACAAGTAACAAGTAATTATAAATAGCCTATGGTAATGTAATTTAGTATTGATAAATTGTGAATAACAATCGATGATAAAAATGACAAACAATATAATTAATGTTATTAATAATATATTATAATAATATAATAATTTGGAATATTATTAAATAGTGTTGTTATTTATTCTTTTTCTCACCCTCTGGGAACTTGCTTCTTGACGAGCTCACGTGATAAAATGCCCTCAGGTCTGAACATTGAGAAACGTATCAAGCGCCCACTAGATGAAATATAACACATGAAAATAAACAGGTTTCATCTGCTTTAAGTTACAAACATGTTTTATTACACTATAAAATATTACATTTTATGAGACAAGGTGAATATGAACTCAGTAAACTAAAAAGGTATATGCAAAGGTTAAAGGTTAATTTGGGACCATTAATTCAAATGTGACGGACCTCCAGTTTTTATTGCAATGAACTGTGTTTATTCATGTTAAAATGTGCTGTAATGGACCTTAACATCCAACCAATCACAACAGTGCCAGGAATACGCGCGTATCTAACAAACACAGTGTTGTCCCAAAGCGCACGTGTTGGCGATTATTTTAACTTAAAGCCCCATTCCCGGCAAAATTTCACTAAAAATGACTTTTTTTAGAAAATATGCATTTG
>NW_022704121.1:0-589 GCF_011630105.1 Anneissia japonica | reverse complement strand
GAGGAAAATATTACCTTTTGTAGAAATTTGAACTCCGAAAATTGCCCCGTTAATATAACTGTTGAAGAAGTTATAAAACTTTTTCGTAAAATCAAAATTAGGAAAGCAGCTGGACCTGATGGGTTGGCAGGCATACTTATTCGGGAATGTGCAACACAAATTGCCCCTGTTTTCCAATATATTTTTCAGTTATCACTCCGTCAATGTGTTATTCCTTCTATTTGGAAACATTCTTTAATTATTCCCATACCGAAGTCGTCAACTGCGAGTAATCTAAATGATTACAGACCAATTGCACTGACGTCACTGATCATGAAATGTCTGGAGAGGTTTGTAGTTAAGCAAATAAAACCAGTTAAAGAACCGAAACTTGATCCCATGCAGTTCGCATACAGGGCGCATCGTGGTGTTGAGGATGCTACAGCAACCCTTGTCCACTACACCAAAAAACATTTAGAAACATCAAATTCATATGCAAGGCTTCTCTTCATCGATTTCTCTTCCGCATTTAATACTTTGCAAAATCATGTGCTTCTTCCTAAACTTCTTAAATTTGGTATCAATCATTCTATTATTCTCTGGATCAGAG
>NW_022704120.1:0-669 GCF_011630105.1 Anneissia japonica | reverse complement strand
CCAATTCTTTTACCAATATGGAACGTATCCCATTCGCAATCGAAAGTGCCGTTTCGTCGCTGCACCGAGGCTGATTTCCGTTGTCTATGTCGATCGGAATCGTGTGTATGGGCATGTCGGCCGAGAAAACCTCGCTGAACGTTTCCCATTTGCTCTCCGTTACGCGAGATTGAAGTGCGTTCGGCGAAGCCACGACGAAACCTCTTGCGTTACCCTCGACGACCGAGACGAGCACGGATGTTCGCCTGGGAATGTCCAGTCCGTCGAAACAGGTCCACGCTCCTACGTCCGTGCTGCCGATCGGCGGTCTGCACATTGCGTACTCCCGCGCCAGTTGAAACGGACTGGGAAGCCGCCCGTCGCCCATGACCAGTCCAAACGAGGCGAAACGGTCACCGTTGTAATATTTGGCGATGGCTTCCTTGATGCCGGTCGCGTATGTGAATCTGGTGACGATTCGCTCATCATCGGGTGCCTCCTCGTACGAAGTCATGTCTGCGTACAAAATCCGATATCTTCCTCGTGTTTTCGTTTGCAAGTATGTTGTACTCGACTAGAAAATCTATATTGTACAAGATCCACGAGTGCCTGAGTCTTTTTATATTATCCACCGGAACGGAAATCTCCTCCACGTCGGCGGAGCCGTCCCTCGATCTTGGATCCGGGAGG
>NW_022704119.1:0-1367 GCF_011630105.1 Anneissia japonica | reverse complement strand
TATGTGTGAGCCCTTAACTTGTATAAAGAAAAAGAGACTAGTGGTCTTAGATCGGTAATGATATCGTAAGGCCATCTGTGGTCTAAACGGTATGACGCTCGCCGAGGTAGCGAGAGATTGAGGGTTCGATTCCCAATAGAAACTTCTTTTATTCATACAAATATAATTTCGTTGATGAACTACGTTTGATACGATTTTATAACATCATGTTCCTATATATTTAAGTACTGTATTATTAACTATTTGATTTCTACATTATCTGAGCTCCAGTGCTAAGTAGCAACTTGATTTATATATCTTATACTATATTAATATAAAAATAATAATAATAATAATAATAATAATAATAATAATGATAATAATATAGAATTTTATATAGCGTCTTTTGCCAAAGGATACAAAGCGCTTAGATATGTTGATTAGGGACACGATCAACAACTTTCTTCTCCGCTAAGGGTCCCTTTGTGTATGTGCTACCCGGTAACCAGATACCAGAAACTCTCGTCGTCCACCACAGGGGCTGCTGTACCAGGCACTGGGGTATCCCCCTACTCGTCTCGTACACTGGACCTAAGGTTTATAGTCCTTATCTGAAAAGACTTGTTTTACCATCAGAACCATAGGCGAGCGTGCCGTTCGAACCAGCGTCGATACTATGGATATAGGTCACGGCGCCGCTGCTAACCGCTCTGCCATTCGATTCACCAAAATAATTTGTATAAGGTCCGGTAAACAGGAACTTCAAGTTATTAGGTATGTTTCACCATTGCTACCACTGGTTTCACACCAAGGCGATCACCTTTATAAAGCATGTTTACAATCAAGTAGTTCAATATACGCAAGCAAATGGTCATAGACCTACATAATTGATTTTTTTTAGTGTTTACAAGTTGTCATTCCGGTCACAAACTGAATTATTAAAATCTGGAACCTAAAGTATATGAAGTCGACTACACAATCTCATGGATTTAAATAAGTACGATCATATTATTCTAACCTATCAAAACGGTGCAATCTCTGTATATGGGAAAATATTTTATAATAACTTCAAAAAGTAACAGCACTCTTAAGAAAAGGTGTGAACTCGTTTCAACTCGTATACACTAAAGAACATGCAACTTTAATTAATGCTTCACTATGCTGATGCCGCCTTGGTTAGAGACAGTGTAGCAATGGGGAAACACATAGCTTGAAGTTATTGTGTACCGGACCTTACAATATTGTATGATAGCTCTACCTAAGTATTGAGCACTATTCTTGGACTATCCGGCATTCCGTATAATAATAATAATAATTTTTTATTTTATTTTATTTAAAACATCTTTAGGCAGGATAACATATACAGGCGAGATCTTACCGCTGTTTTA
>NW_022704118.1:0-1450 GCF_011630105.1 Anneissia japonica | reverse complement strand
CCATAAACCAATTTAAGCCAAGCATTATGTAAGTGAAAATTATTATCATTTTTTGATTGTTGCACAAGTTAGGCCAAGTTAAAAAAAAAAGTAGTAGATTCTCATCCTAATATTAAAAAAAAAAACGAGAATTAGGACACTTTTTTTTTCTTTTTTGTAAAATCTGAGCCACTACTTTTTAAAGAAGTACACACATTGAAAGCAAATAAAAGAACCACAGACATATGTATTCCAAACCACGAATGATCGAGAGAGGAATTTTACTTATGTGAGTTAGCCAGATTTTCGTACCTTTCGTAAAATAAAGGGGTGGGTCGGGGGGGGGGGAGTGGAAAAAATTGGTGAGGCAGAGAAAGTGGATGTGTGAGGTGACAAGAAACTATTTTTTTTTCATTTGGTCAGTAGGAATGAATTGAACCAAGTGAAGCTCTAGCGAAGTGAGTTATGACCGTAACCATGTCATTACCTCCAATTCTAGCATCAGTTTTTAACACTATTAACCTCATAATTTTTATAAGGACATTAGCAAGGCTTCCTGACCACTTTGTGGTGTGGGGTTCACCAGTGTTAGTTATACACTCCTGGTATAAATTAAGCGAGACATCTGATATGATTAATAAACGCCACAAGATAACAACTTTCTTGTGTAGTCTTATTCATAATTAATACAGTTATATCATGGATATTGTTATTGCAAATAAAGGGCCATACTCAGGGTTGTGCACAAAGCCAGTTGGATTGGAGATTTAATTTTTAATTTTTCCCAAATTCTTTGCCAAAATACTAAAAATATTTCAAAAGTTATTCTTAAGAAATCTGTATTGACTATAACTGTAAAATTTACATTCAGGTCAGAGGGGAGGAGAGGGGATGCCTAAATATTCATCACATGCCCTTGGATGTGAACCTGAATTCACACTTGTATTTGTGATTAAAACTTTATATATAGTCTTTGTGTTATTTTATATATGGAAAAACTGTAACTATTAAATTTGAATTTCTTAAATTGCTTTAAAGGTTTATTTTAGACCCTTAAAATTAGTTTGTCAACGAACGATTTTTGTAGTATATAAAAATTTGAAAATTGGCAAAAACTAATTTTTGTTTGATGTCTGTCTCAATTGGATTGATAACTTAAGGGTCAGCCATAATTTTCAATATTTACATAAAAACTAACTTTTTTTAAACAAAACATTCGCCTTATGGGGGAGGGGGTTGAAAGTGTAAGCTTATGACCTTAAAATGACACAAATCAACATTTTATTATGTAGTTGGAGGGAAGGGGGAGGGGTCACAGAAAATAATATGTAGGTCTATTGTATTCTTATGAAAAATTATGAAAATAATTGATGACCCTTTATAATTGTTGTTTTCTAATAAACAGTACAATATTTTATATGGTTTTCGAGTTTTTATCACACTGGTACATCTAGGAGGTGTGCTGGAGGCA
>NW_022704117.1:0-511 GCF_011630105.1 Anneissia japonica | reverse complement strand
GTGCTTATCTCGCCGAGTTGAGCACTTTGTGCAAATTTTTGACTTTCCGCCATATTTCGAGAAGATTTCAGAAAGACTTCAAACTTTCGTTGGAATAGTGTTTGTTTCAGGCCATCTCACTTTGCCTAACAAAAAAAAATTACATTTTGACTCAACTTTTTAACATTGTCACTTTTTGCACAAAAGTGCTTATCTCGCCGAGTTGAGCACTTAGTGCAAATTTTTGATTATCCGCCATATTTCGAGTACTTTTCCGAAAAACTTTAAACTTTCAATGGAATAGTGTTTGTTTCAGCTATCTCACTTTGCCTAACCAAAAAAAATTGTATTTTGACTCAACTTTTTAACATTGTCACTTTTTGCAGAAAAGTGCTTATCTCGCCGAGTTGAGCACTTAGTGCAAATTTTTGACTTTCCGCCACATTTCGAGTGCTTTTTCGAAAATCTTCAAACTTTCAATGGAATAGTGTTTGTTTCAGCATATCTCACTTTGCCTAACAAAAAAAAATTA
>NW_022704116.1:0-1357 GCF_011630105.1 Anneissia japonica | reverse complement strand
AGATCGGGTAGGGGATGGGGAGATCGGGTAGGGGATGCATGCAATTTTTGGAGGGGCGTGCGCACCCCCTACATACGCAATCTGCGTGATGGTACAAAGATCTGCCCAAAGCAAGCCTCTAGGCTGGTGGCCAGAGGCTGCCAAGGAAGCTATGGATATTTCACGAGCTTTGGTGAATTTTATTAGTTATCAAGCTACTGTAATATTACTTCCATGATCACAATCAATTAACTAGTATTTAATTATTATTTAACAGAATTAAAGAAGCAAATCAATTTATAAAATAAATAAATTTTTTTAAGGAATCTAAGTCTAATCTGGTCAGTGTTATATCTGCATCAGATACGAAGCGCTGCAATAAGCTCCCCAAAATTTTATACCATATTTTATACTAAAATTTTAGACTATATTTTTATATAAATGAAATAGTAACAAATTAATAAAATTTTCACCACTATCTGCAAAATGTTAATAATATTATAAAATTTAATTAGAAAATTTTTAATTAGATAATAAATATAGTAAGAAATTTATTCTGTTTTTATATCTTATTAAGAATTGCTTTTAAACCTGGTACTTTAATTGTAAGTATTAACAAATAATGTTCACTTTCTTAGAATTAGATAATCATTTCCTTACCTGTTGCAAGGTGCATAGTGGTGGTTTACTCATGGCTTGAAGATCACACAACTTTTTTCATTCTGAAATATTGAATATTTAAAAATAAGTAATAATTTTACAAATTACAATAAAAAATATTCAATTTATTTACAAAAAATGCCGTGTAAATATGGGAAATATGAGTACAGTATGTAAATGTGAATTTCCTCTACATAGGGCTAAAGACGAAGACTATATCGAACATAATGAGGTGCAGGATAATTGATAGAGGGGTGGCTTTTGATAAATAAATTAACCAAGGACTGAGTAACTACCTGGAAGGCCAATGGCAGCAAAATGATTTGAGAGTAGAGGTGGGGGGGGGGGGATTTTATAATGTAATTCACCACATGATGGCAGTGGAGGTGTTTATTGGGGCGCATAGGGACTCCATAATCAGTTCGATGAGTGCCAACTCGAAAAAATTTGGAGGTGATTTTTAACTACTTGACTGTGACTTGGGAGGGGGTGGAGGAGATCAGGTAGGGGATGCACAAAATGTTTAGAGGGGCATGTGATGGTACCAAAATCATCCCAAAACGAGCCTCTAGGCTGGTGGCCTAAAAATGTTATTTTATAACCATACAGGTGCGGAGTTGGTGGGGGGAGGTAAAAAAAAAAGAGAATAAAAGAAAGAAAAGGAAAAAAATTATAACCCAGAACACCTCAAATGTTATTTTTGGGTGTTTGAACACCT
>NW_022704115.1:0-983 GCF_011630105.1 Anneissia japonica | reverse complement strand
TATTGTGAAAGTATGTGTTAAATGCTTGTGCTAATTCAACATCAGAGGGTGTGGATGGTAAGAGTTCCTTTACTTTTACCGCAAAGTTTGTTCATTAAAGAAAACAACAGCCGTTGGTCACTTCCATATTTCTCGATTTGAGATTGAAAGTAGGCAGTTTTTGTATTGGTTTAAGACACAAACTCAACTGCCCAGTAAGTGCACATTTTAATTCACCTAATCACACCATCAATGACTTTAGGGCTATAATAATAGGTTGCAATTTTAAATCCACACAAGAACGACGTAACGCAGAAATGAAATGGATAATCCGGATAAAATCTCACATTAAGGGACCAAAAATGAACTTAGGCTCTACATGTGATTATGCCTTCACACGCAATAATTCACTATGAATACAGTATCTAACAATATATGCTATATAATATTTCTACTTATGTACATTTTACAGTAGAACCTCGATTTTACGTACGGTACGGGACCAGAGGGCGTACGTAAATCGGGGGATTCGTAAAATAGAGGTTAAGTTAAATTTGTGGTAACCTTTGACCTAATACGTACGTAACGCTCAATAAACGTATGTACGGCCGAACGATGATACCTAGGCTAGACCTAGCCTCTAGGCCTACGAATAAAACCATGTGTTTAGTGTTTTTATTCATCACTTTACGATGTCATAATAAAGTGTTCAAATAAAACCATGTGTCTAGTGTATAATTCATCACTTTATATCTTTTATTTAACTACAATAAAGAACATGAAAATATTGTAAGATTACCTAACGACAAAGGTATAACTTGGGAATTCCCCTTCATGCCTATTCTAAACAACAGAGATGTGGTGTCTGGACCTGTTGAGACAAACTAAACTCATGTGCGCTGCACTGGGCGAGCCAACCAATTAGCGTTCGTGTACGTAAAACAGCAACCATGTGCTATGCACTGGGCGAGCCAACCAATTAGCGTTCGTGTACGAAACTATGT
>NW_022704114.1:0-1246 GCF_011630105.1 Anneissia japonica | reverse complement strand
GATTGCTAATCATACCTTTGTTTTAATATTAGTTGGCATACAGTCAGTTAATTAATTAAGAAAAATATATATATAATAAAATAATTATAATATATCCAGCACCCAGGGGCATTATTTTTCATGTGGTTTTTGAGAAGCCAGTGTCTTACTGGTAAATGTAGTCCACATTGATGTTAAAAAGTGTTTTTGTATGGCTTATAAATCCCTAATTGGCAGTTAATTAAGGTCCACTAGGGTAAAAAATTGATAATTAATTCAATGTTGAAAATGATGTTGCTTCCATTTCATCCGTCCACAGTTACTAGAGACAATTCGAAGAAAATTTAAAGGCCCTAAGCGTTTATTGCTAATGGTCTTTTTTTCCCTTTTTTTTTCTTTTTTGGAGGGGGAGGGGTTCGTTTATTCGATGGGCGTTTGTTCAAAGCAGGGCATTTATTTGAAGAAATACTTGAAATTATTAATTGTTTTTAAAACATGATGGATCACAGAATGTTAGCCTATAAATTAATTGTTATTAGTCTTTTATGCATTTTAAATTATGACGTTTAATCTTTTAATTGTGTTTGGTTTCATGTTTTTTTAATTATCTTTGGTAGTTATGTTTATTTTGTGAAAAATAAATAAGGTCCTCCCTCCATACCTGCGGTGAAAGGACAGTGTGAGTGAAATGAATAGCCTATTACATAGTCATAGTAAAAAAATATGTTGAAAGTAGTTATTATCATTATTGTATTGTTTTATAAATTGTACAAGTGTTTATTAGCGTAGACTTTTGTGTGCCTCGCATGACTCGCACTGTTGGTACACGTCCCGCAAGAATTACCTTCATTGCAAGAATTACCTTCACTGCAAAAAAGTACAGATAAGATTGTTCGTTTTTGTATTTTCTAATCAAAACCTCATTTGACATTTTACTTCAGTCTCAATTTGTTCTCATTTTGTACTTAAATTTTATGCAATTTCAACCTCAGTGTTCTTATAAAATGTGTTCTGATAAAATTAAAAAAAAACAGTGTACATTAACATGTTAGAAATTTATAATTTTTTTCTTTTCATTTTTTCATTTATTTTTTAGGCAAGAGCGCCAAGGATATGCCAATAAGTGAACTTAATCACTATCCTATGTGGCATATCCGCAGGGAACAGGGGACTGAAATGTTAGCAAAAATATAAACGTTAATGTATACAGTATGCAGGAGCTCTATACGTAGCCACACGACGCGCACCTGTTAACTCAAGTGATGCC
>NW_022704113.1:0-1247 GCF_011630105.1 Anneissia japonica | reverse complement strand
TCTTCATGTTTTTCCCTCTAAAATCAAAATTATGTTTTAACTTTGAACACGATCTTCGTGGATAGATAGGTATTCGTAAAGCAAACACTAAATTGTATGTAGTTGAAACTAATTTTGTGTTCTTACCCTAAATTTCTTCTAAATTTATACAAATATATATTCAAACTATAGTCACCAAATTTACAGTCACTAATCTGTCACCGATAATCCCCTAACCTAACCCTTTTGTTTTCAAATTCAATACCCTCATTAATTTAATGGGCAAGAAGATTCTTTTGTGACTGTAAATCCAGCACTGGCAGACTAATCTCCCTATTGTCTCAATTTTCACTCTCATTGAAACCAATTTCTAAAGAGCACACAATAGTGGACTATAAATTTTAAGGGAACATGACAAACCTAACACGTCACGCTACACATAGCCACTTAATTATTACCACTTTTTGTTTTTAATATTTCAATAAACCCTCATATACCTCCTTCATATGCTTCAACCCATTATGTACAAAATAAAATTATTAAAATTATTAATAAATAATTATGAATTATGATGACGTAATATTCTATTGTGCCACTATACCTGCATATTGTCTACTTTTGTAGTTGTTAATATTCTTGCAGTCAAATATATTATTATTTCGAGAAAATTATATGTTATTCACATTTTTATTTCAAGATAATTACTTAAATATACAAATTAAGCAATTCAAATGTGGAATTAGAATATTCCTTTTTTTTAAAAACTCATGACTGATAATATATCTTTTACTATAACTTTGAAATTAATTCAAACGTTAGTAATTTGGTTCTCAACTCTGAACATGGGTATATTTTAAAGCAGGGATAGGGATAAAAATCGGTCGGCGAGGGGCAAAGTGAATCTTCGGTTTAACACCGAGGGCCGCACCTGATTTGATATTTCCAGTGACCCAGTGACCTTCCAAAAACCTCCAAGCACTGCTTTTACACCACTTTATTCTGAGTTTTAATGTTACATTTTACATATGATCGGTGTCGGGCCGTAAAAAAAACAAGGTGTTTTCAGTTGCTTGGCGGGCCGCAAACATAGTGATTTTAATTTCTATTCGCGGGCCGCAAAAAATCGCCGTCGGGCCGGCCGCATGCGGCACGCGAGCCGCACTTTAGTCCAGTCCGAAATGTAGCAATATCAGAGGTTGCATTTTTTTTTTGCTATATTTGTTAAAAATTGGATATGATGTAGAGTAGACATTGATAAATCAAAAAAG
>NW_022704112.1:0-1305 GCF_011630105.1 Anneissia japonica | reverse complement strand
GCTATATAATGTACAGATAAAGATACGGTAATATATACATATAAATAATAAACATATAAAAATAATAGAAAAAAATAAAGTGGTGTTAATAAAGAAAGCACATATCAGCTATCGATATAGAACAGAGTAAAGAGATGGTGAGAATCAATTGTATGGGAAGTTGTAATCACTGAGAAAGTCTATATCTCTATTAAGGCCTATGGTGTGGGTTTTGTGTTTAAGTATGAGTTTGAGTTCGGAAATGCGGCGATCGTTTAGAGATTTAAAGTTGTTGGCTATGAATGCACATCTCATATCATTGATGTTATGGTTAGGAGAATTGAAAAGAGTGGCTATGGGAAGGTTCTTATGGGTGCGGATAGATGACTTGTGATTATTAAATCTACTTCTAAAAGAAGCTCCAGTTTCACCGATGTAGGTGCCATGATCACATGCATTACACATTATGAGGTAAATCACGTTGGTAGAGTCACATGTGAGTTGAGGGGAGTGAATTTTGTGGTTAATGACTGGGAGTGTGATTGTGCCGTTAGTTATAATGTGTGCATATTTGACAGCGAGGCTTATTACATTTCATATTGCCATATGAAGAAGGTTTAGTAGTGATGGGTGAGAAAGTGGGCAAGAATAGGTGGTGTATTAAATAAGTGTTGTATGGATTTGTCGAGTTAGAGGTGCGAGAAGTCGTCTTTGATAGTTTTGGTGACAGTCTTGTTTGAAGGATGGAATTCGAATATGAGGGGGATGCGTTCTGATTGAGTTTTGGGCTTGTAAGCGAGTAGATCAGAACGGGAGTGTGTGGAAGCTTTGTTAATTTGCGATTTGATCAAGTCAAGGGGATAGCCAGCTTTGAGAAGGAAACCAAATAAATTAGACACATGGAATTCATAGTCAATGGGGTTAGAACATAGACGTTTTAGACGGAGACATTGGCTGTATATTATAGATTTTTTTTAATTAAGTGGGTGATTACTATTGAAATTAAGAAAAGCGTGACTATCTGTGGGTTTAGTGTAGAGTGAGGTGGTGAGCTGATTGTTATTGTTAAGCGATACGGAAACGTCTAGAAATGGCAGGGATGTGCGAGACTGTTCTAAAGTGAATTTTATATGTGAATGAATTAATGAGTTGACGTGGGCTTCGAATATTTTAAGATTGTCAGCGCCATGAGGCCATATCATGAAAATATCATCTATGTATCGGTAATAGCATAGAGGTTTGAGATTAAGTGATGATAATAATGTAGATTGTTTTCAAGTTCAGCCATAAATATGTTAGCGTAGTTAGGTGCCATCTTAGTCCCCA
>NW_022704111.1:0-194 GCF_011630105.1 Anneissia japonica | reverse complement strand
GATATTTTCCCCTTGTCCCCCGGTGTTTTTAATTCTAATTTCGTTGGAATTGATCAAAACTCCCTAAAATGTGCAATTTTTAGAGGAAACTGGGCCATGTTAACAAGAAATGCGCACGAAATTTGAGGGTTTTAGGCACTTTCAGAGGATGAAAGGGCATTTATATAGGGGTGGTGAAGATTTTTCAAAAATAG
>NW_022704110.1:0-929 GCF_011630105.1 Anneissia japonica | reverse complement strand
TGAAAAAAGTTCAAAATGAAACTTTAAAAACATCAATTCTTAGTTATCAACTTCAACTGAAATACAGATTCAGTGTGGTACAAAATTTTACTACAAAACACTTAAATTAAAAGCAAATTTAAGTTTTTAAGGAGGAATAAGTTAAAAGAAACATTAGGCGTAGGCCATTGTTTTTTCTTCTAATTTTCAGATATGTAAACAATTTAATTTTTCCTGTTATTTAGCTCAATATAGATAGTTTATCTTTAAGTGAGGTCATTTTTGACACAATATGGTTGTTATATTTCTGTGTAGTATTTGTGTTGGGATTTTCAGTTTATGTAGACTAATTTTAACTAACAAAGTGCCTGATCTCTGAGAATAGACGCCAATAAACATTGCTTGATGTATGATATACTAAATTATATTTAGGTATTGATTTTGCTTTAAGTATTGTTGATCTGTTTAAAGGTAAATTTCATATTATTGATGAAGTAAATATTTCAATCAAATCATATTGATGTATTGTTTGATCTATTGATGTTGACTGCCATAAAACCTCTAGCTTATTCAACACCAGCATGTGGTCTGTCAGTGTGGACGCACACATACCTGAAGAAGAAGTAAACAACCAGTGTAAACACCATACATGCAGTTGATATCCCTACGCCTATGTTGGTAATCCATGTAAGTGATTTAACATTATCATTCACCTACAAATATACAAACGAAACAAGAAAACTATTTTAAATTCAGTAACGGTGCAACCCGAGCTTCATGAGTGTATTTTACATACAGTATGCTTTCTCCTGTTTTGGCCACAGAGTTTTATAAGATACAGACCCCTCCCACACCCCACCACTTCCTGATTCCGAAACCACTCTAATTCGAAACCACTTTTCTAAATTACCAACTAAGTCAATCTTGTAACAGACAGCTAACCCTCTAAT
>NW_022704109.1:0-663 GCF_011630105.1 Anneissia japonica | reverse complement strand
ATATTAAGACAGACATTAAGGTATTTTAAATAATAAAAATTATTCTACTTCTATTTTTTTTTTTTAATAAATTATGTATCATGACAATAATGCTTATAAATCACATCGCATGTTCTTAAATACAGTATATCAAATGTTGTATTTTCATTGATATCCGTTTTGGTTATATTGTTGGGAGACCTTTACTAGTAGCAAGCGCCAGTCTTCCTAAGCATTAACTTGGTTGTCTATTTTTAAATGTTGCCCCTATTTTTCAATGTATGGCGTTTATTTTTTTTATTTTTATGTATTTTTTTGGAATGTTACTGTACGTGTATTCCCAAACTATTATTAAATAATAATAATAATAATAATAATAATAATAATAATAATAATAATAATAATAATAATAATAATAATAATAAAACTGTTATGCCATTTGTACCACATTGAATCCAAGGGAAAAGTGAGCGCGCAATATAATTAACACTTAAACTATTTTACTTTCTATTGCCTAGAATGAATTATATTGCTATGTATTGCCTAATTAAAATATATTTATATTTATCTTTTCAGCTTCTTTAATTGTTAAGACGCAGGATAAAAATCAGATACTATCGTGAGATATGTTTACATCTATCCGGTTTTAATCGATATGCAAGCTACATGGAAACAGATGAACTC
>NW_022704108.1:0-1274 GCF_011630105.1 Anneissia japonica | reverse complement strand
AGTCATCATTATTTAGTTAAGTTACTAGATGAACTTTATAGGAACTCTGATAAAGTAGGTAATTCGAGCACTCTTGTGGTTACAGATTTCAGCAAAGCCTTCGATCATATTGATCACAATGTATTTATAAACAAACTAATTGACATGCATGTCTGCCACTCAGTTATCTCATGGATTTCATGCTTCTTACGAGACAGAACACAATGTGTCAAATATCAGGGTACTAGTAGTGATTGGGAAATCACCAATGGTGGCATCCCACAAGGTACTAAACTAGGACCTCTCTGCTTCTTAGTAATGATTAATGAAGCACTAAGTGATTCCATCCATACCTTTAAATATGACATCACACTTGTTGAAAGTAAGTTGCCCAATCAACCTAGTCGTATACAAGAAGATTTAGATACCTTTGGTAAATGGAGTAAGGAAAACAACATGAACCTCAACCCAAGTAATTGTGCCACCATGAAAATCTGCTTCTCTAAAAATCAAGTTTACGACCCCCACCCCCCGACTATTTATAGCACTCCGCTTAAGGTCGTAGATTCAGTAAGAATATTAGGCATTCAACTCACCTCTGATTTTAAATGGAGAGTACATACGACTAATATTATATCTAAAGCTAATGGTAGACTATATATGTTGAAAATGTTAAAACACTTCAATCTCCCTTTGCAAGATTTGATCGCTATCTTTAATGGCTTTATAAGACCCCTCACAGAATATGCTGCACCGGCCTGGCACTCACAACTCACTGATAATGAAACAAGAATCTGGAAAGAATCCAGAAGAGAGCCTGTAAAATTATGTTAGGACACCGTTATCATAACTATGATAACGCACGCACTCTGTGTGGATTAGCCACACTTACAGAACGCAAAGAGAAAATTTGCCTAGACTTTTACAACTCTCTAATGGTTAATTTAAAAAATTGGATCCCTAAAACCAGATTTGAGTGCCATGGTAGGAAACTTAGAAATGCCAATCAATTGTCTCTCCGCAGTCATAGGACCAAAAGATATTTTAATAGCCCATTGCAATATATGACCAGACTTTGGAATGAGAGAAAGGCCTAAAAATACTTTTAAAAATTTTATTTCCTTTTTAATTAATTTTAGGTAATGTATCGTAATTAATAATGTAGCTAGTTTGTGTTTTATACACCATTTTGCATGTCTCATCAGTTTATGTATTTTTTGTTGTGTATAAATTTTTAAAATATTTTTAAAATTTTAAGTGCCTCTTTTGCCTTTTATGTCTCTTTTTGAGAATCT
>NW_022704107.1:0-706 GCF_011630105.1 Anneissia japonica | reverse complement strand
ATGTCAATTCCAAGAATGTTTAAGGTTATATCGGTTGATGAGGAATTTATTGATTAGGCCTATAAAAACAAATTGCATCAATTTATTTTGCAAAAACAAGGTTTCCAGCTTCAGAGGGGGCACATCCCCTGTCCGCACAAGGGCACACATTGGCGCTAACACCAGGCGCGTAACAGGGGTCTTGGGTCGGAGTGGGTATTTATTTTCCCGGTTAGTAATTTACCATACCCACCCCACCCCACTCCCCATATAGAAAACAATACGGCATAGGGCTTATCTGATTTATAATATAGGCCACACACGTGTGTTTGAAACTAAATATAAGCATTTTCATCATGGTTTTATTTATTACAAACATATTCTTTCACCATCAATACACATTGAGGCCCTTCTTTTAGGTTAAAACGATCTATCTTAAATTTGTCTTTCTTGAGTTTGGGACTATTATGTGTTTAAATAACTTAAAAGGATAAACCTAAAAAAGCCTTTAAAAAATGCGCGCGAGGCGCGCAAAATATTGTTGTGTTTTTAATTCTAATTTCGTCGGAATTGATGAAAACTCCCTAAAATGTGCAATTTATAGAGGAAATTGGCCTACCGTAACAAGAAATGCGCGCAAAGAATTTGAGAACTTTAGGCATTTTCAGAGGATGCATTTGTCAAGGGGTGGGGAAAGATTTGTCAAAGATGGATATTTTCCCCTTGT
>NW_022704106.1:0-679 GCF_011630105.1 Anneissia japonica | reverse complement strand
AGACTTGCTCTGCTAATATTACTGCCCTAGTGAACATTTAACAAGCCAAGCGTCTTATAAATGTTTAATTAAATGTGTACTTATTGTTTATATGTTGTAATGTACTGTATGTTTACATTATTTTTAAATGAATGTACAGCAATTAAAACAATGTATTTAACTAACATGCTATCCCAAGTTATATCGTTTACATTATAATTCAGTTCTTTTTAATTTTTAATATTTTACTCGTTAGTGGTAGTGATGCCAGCAACTAATTAATTATAATTGTTTAGTCAATTATTGTAATGAAAAAGAATAGAGTTATATCTATATGGAAACTTCCATTGGTTAGTCTTAGTTATATTAAATTGGATATTTTTTTAGCAACTGTCTGGCAATTTTATGCGTATGGAGGCGTGGCTAAGGAAAAAATGGATGTGCCTATAAATACAAATGTGGGTGTGGCTTATTTTTTTAATGGGTGTGGCTAAGGCAGGGAAACATGATTGGTCAAAAACTTGGTTGCTATGAAATTACTTGATGCATCATTGACTAAAGTTCTTTTAAATCTTTAAATTATTTGCATCCATGTTAACATTTTCCTTTGTATATTACATCATTTATTTTAATAAATTAAGGTTGTAAGATGTTAATATATTTTTTGAGTAGTTTAATGAAAGAAGCATGTAAATTGGCT
>NW_022704105.1:0-503 GCF_011630105.1 Anneissia japonica | reverse complement strand
ACGAATAAGTTAATTGAAATACGCCGCAAACCAAACGTAAAAAATAATCAATTACATTTTTAATATGATTTTGCATGAATAATAAATAATAAATTTAAATGTGTTAGGCCTATGTTATTATACAGTATTTACTATGGTTTTGTAATTTATATACTTTTTATTTTTGTACTATTTGTTAAACTTATATATAATAATAAATAATTTAATTAAATAATTTAACAAAATAGTACAAATAACGAATAAGTTAATTGAAATATGCCTCAAACCAAACGTAAAAAATAATCAAGTTATTACATTTTTAATACGATTTTGCATGACTATAAATAATAAATTTAAATGTGTTAGGCCTATGTTATTATACAGTATTTACTATGGTTTTATAATTTATATATTTTTATTTTTGTACTATTTGTTAAACTTATATATAATAAATAATTAAATTAAATAATTTAACAAAATAGTACAAATAACGAATAAGCTAATTGAAATAGGCCGCAAACCAA
>NW_022704104.1:0-874 GCF_011630105.1 Anneissia japonica | reverse complement strand
GGCCTAAATCCTGAGTCGCTTGCCGATGTAGCCAGTTGTTGAGGTTTAGAATTGTAGAATACCTGATTAAGATTAACTCCTGGATAGATAGAGGACTTTCAAGATGGTAAAATACGTTACAATTTCTGGCGATCATTATATTTGTAGTTTGACATTTTTAAACGTGGATTTAATTGAGTCATTTACTCCTAACCTGGTTGCCTCCCCAGGCTAGGCCTAGCTAGGCTAGTGTGTGTGCTAGACCGGTGTTGGGCCTTGTGTGGTGGCTTAGCCTAGCCTAGGCCCACTCTCCCGATCTAGTCCAAACCGAGCCTACGGGCTTATGACCCGCCCACGCCTATATATCACCGAATCCGTATCACCCAATACTGAAAATTATAATAAATATGCGTATTGAGAAAATTATAATGTGTGGCCCGTGTCAAGAAAGGTTACTGGCCTAGCTAGGCTAGGCTAGGTAGGCTACTACTAGGCCTAGGCCCTAGTACTAGTACTAGGCCTGGCCCTAGCTCAGAGGCCCTAGGCTAGCTTTCTGCTTAGGCCTATGTTAGGCTACTAGTGTGGTAGGCTAGGCTAGGCAAAAACCGCTACAAACATAGAATGAAGAAAATCTAATTAGGCCACGAGAATGAAAGTTGTAGGTTTGCATCCGAAAAATTTTAAAAACACATGAGGCATTTTTTCATTTTTCATTATTCATTATTTTTTTTATAAATGCTGTCCACAAGCCGCGGCATTGGTAATTTTACATTTATTCCCAAGAAACAATGCTTGCAGTCATAAAATGTACACTAGCCTATAAAACAGATCCTTTTCTACATTTAAGACCTCTTTAAACATACGAGATTTCCTATTGGTCAAAAAGATCGATTTT
>NW_022704103.1:0-1329 GCF_011630105.1 Anneissia japonica | reverse complement strand
CATTTTTCTATGTCCAGAAAAGTCGACAATTTTTTTCTAAGTCCAGAAATCGGCTGGTCGCGGACACGAGTGTGTACTCTAAGTCCTTCCGCGGGACACGGAGGCGAGTGTGTACTCGACGTCCGTCCGTGCTCTCCACGTCCGTCTACTCGACGTCCGCGTACTCCACGTCCGTCTACTCGACAAATTATTTCCAGTTTCAGAAAAAAATTTTGTTCAGAAAAGGTTGAAATAGAGACTCGTCTAGTCTGCCTTAACGAAGTCGATCAGAGGATCGCGGACGCGTCCGTGTACTCGACGTCCGTCTGAGATTCGCAGACGCGTCCGCCTACTCGACGTCGGTAGGATATCCGCGGAAGCGTCCGTGTACTCGACGTCCGTCTGAGGATCGCGGATGCGTCCGCGTACTCGACGTCCGTCTGAGGATCGCGGCCGCGTCCGTGTATTCGACGTCGGTAGGAGATCCGAGGAGGCGTCCGTGTACTCCCACCTGGCGCGGTTGACGTGGTTCGACTTCGACGCTCCCAGCGTCAGCTTCAGGTCCTCCGTGCCGGGTCTGGCATTCGCACAGGAACAGCGCCTTGAGATCTCGTCGCTGATGCCAGCTTTCGACGCGTACGACGAGGCGGTGCGCGTCACGCAGCACGTCAGGCACAGCATCCCGTACATGCACGCCTCCTCGTTCGACGGCGTGACCGCCGAGATGGCCAGCAGGCAGAACGGAGGTTACGTCACCAGTCTCTCCACCTTTCCGTTGGTGCTGGCTTCCGTCGACCCGAGGGACGCCGACGGTGCCAACCGCAGTCCGCCGACCGGTGCCAAGAAGGGCACGACGTACTTCGAGAACGTCGTCGTCGTGAACGGGAGAAACGTCGAGTGGAATCGTTCGTCCGATTGCTTTTCTCGATTCTTGACGTGCGCCAGGATTCTGCTGTGCTGCCACCCGAGATCCGACTTCGTGAGAAGTCCGTTTCGCAGTTCGACGCCGATCGTCGATGTCTTCGCAGAATTGCTCTTCGATCGGGAGGGCCGGACCTTCGCCGAAGACTCCGCGGACGATAGCGAAGATCGGCAGTCGTCCTCGCAACCGCCGCCTCCACCTCGGCCGAGATCGTTTCCGTGCAAACTGCCCAAACCGTTTCGGGAGAGCTCCCGAAGTTTCGTCAACGAATTCGACGACGATTGCGACGAGATCGAAGTGCGCTTTCAGATAGTCAACCCGTCGGACGTCGGACCGTACTTCCCTTCGGAATTCGTCGGTGACACGATTTCGAACTCGGGACGCGTGCCTTCCCCTCTGAAGAGGATGATGTTCTTTCTGAGATCGGA
>NW_022704102.1:0-847 GCF_011630105.1 Anneissia japonica | reverse complement strand
TGAAGACATTAAAATCAAATTATGCCTGAATTAATTAGTCTAAGCACAGTCACTGAAGGGCACATTCCCTTCCCCCAAAAAACTGAATTGATTCAATTTGTGTAGTAAACCATTGTTCTTGGTAGATAGTAGTAAATAGTTGCTATATAATTGTGCATGGCTATCCTTGAGTTGTCCTCATTTATCAGTTGTTTATGCAGGGTCAATTCATTGCCAAAATTATTGTCTTATTATGTTTACTACAATATAACATCATCATATTTGTATTATGTTTACTACAATATAACATCATCATATTTGATTCACAATACTGTGGTTATTTTGCTGTCGATAGTACCCCAGTTTGAGAAAAAGGCACTGGCCTTCCTGTCTGTGTGTGTGTGGTGTGATAGAGAGACGCTTAGTGCTTCTCAATGAGGTAAAACATACCATACCATTTTTAACGTTATATGTAACGACACACGTACCTTTAAACAGATTCGGTGCAATTTTGACTACTACTACTACTTGCACCACTATCCCCGAGAGCCTCTTCATATAGGCCTATATGCAGGCTTCATCAGCTTCGACAGAACCCTCATAGCCATAGTCCTTACTGAGGACTCGTATTAGTTAGTGTTTTCCACAGAGTTGCACATCCTTAAATTTCTTTAAGCTGTTTACGCTTAATGACACAACCATACTCTAGGTTCTTACAAAATGTATCACAAAAATATGCCTGAAACCGGCTCAGATTTATCATTTGAAGAACTTCTGTCCAACGCCATACTTGCAAGTGGAGCGTGTTGTTTACTACTTACATTGGACAAACGGAATGGAAGGTAGTTTGTGATTGGCTGAGGGCCTT
>NW_022704101.1:0-1040 GCF_011630105.1 Anneissia japonica | reverse complement strand
TTCCTTCGTCTGGTAATGTTTACATTTTCGCAAACGTATGTCGACGCGAGCAGCTTGCAAACACTTATCCTTTACTTCACCGGTCACCCGATCGACACGATCTGCAAGACGCGCCTTATGCGACTTACGTCCTCGTGTATTCAGCATTTTGTTATCTTCCAACTTACGTCTGCATTTAGACAGCGTTGCTGTCAGTTCGTCGGCACGACGAAGGACGAAGTCGGCGTATATCTGAAATTTCTCGATCGATTCCTTGTCCAGAGACAGTTCCAGACCAGATTCATCTCGTATGTCTACATGCATCGGTACACCATCGGTACACCATCCACCGTTATTGCCAGAATTGACACCATCTCTGTTGTCTCGATCGGATACTCGTGACATCCGAAAGCATAATGATGAAATTGTGCGAGAATATATATATATATATCCTTTCGAGTTGTTACGTCATCTGTCCGAGAAACCGACCATCACGTCATCGGTTTCGAACGAAGGTGGTAGGCCAAGGAGTCATGACGTCATGAGGGTCCCGATCGCACACGTGAATATTATAAATTAGATGACGTTAAGGATTTCTAAGACCGATGACGTTATGGTCTCTCGATCGAAGCATATAAAAGAGATCGTCGGGAAGTGTACCTCAAACCGTACGAATGTCGGAATTTATCTGAAGCAACAATCAATCGCTCTGAGGCAGCAGCAAAACAGTCAGTCGACCAAGACAAGACAAGAGGCAACAGCAACGAAGCAACGATGGATCCTACTCACTTGACTTGTCCTTACGACGTTAGCCACACAGTAAAAAGGACGAAGTATATTCAACATTTGATTAAATGCAGAAGAAATTACAACGGTCCTGTAAATGCAGAAGAAACTACAACGGTCCTGCCTTAGTCAGATGCCGATTTTGCAAGACGGAAATGCAACCGAAGTACTTGGATCGTCACGAAGATGATTGCGATGAAAAGGGTTTATATCTTAACATGTAAGTACGATACCACAAATGAATTTATATCGATTTTCGTTACAAGAATTTATAA
>NW_022704100.1:0-811 GCF_011630105.1 Anneissia japonica | reverse complement strand
GATAAGCACTTTTGTGGAAAAAGTGACAATGTAAAAAAGTTGAGTCAAAAATGTAATTTTTTTTTTGTTAGGTTAGGGTTAGGGTTAGGGTAAGTGTTAGGGTTTGAGTTAGGGTTAGGGTTAGAGTTAGAGTTAGGGTTAGGGTTAGGGTTGGGGTTAGTCAAAGTGAGATAGGCTGAAACAAACACTATTCCATTGAAAGTTTGAAGTTTTTCGGAAAAGTACTCGAAATATGGCGGAAAGTCAAAAATTTGCAATAAGTGCTCAACTCGGCGAGATAAGCACTTTTGTGCAAAAAGTGAAACAATTTTTTTTTGTTGGGTAAAGTAAGATAGCCTGAATCAAACACTATTCCATTGAAAGTTTGAAGTTTTTCGGAAAAGTACTCGAAATATGGCGGAAAGTCAAAAATTTGCACTAAGAGCTCAACTCGGCGAGATAAGCACTTTTGTGCAAAAAGTGACAATGTTAAAAAGTTAAGTCAAAATGTAATTTTTTTTTGTTAGGTTAGGGTTAGGGTTAGGGTTAGTGTTAGGGTTAGAGTTAGGGTTAAGGTTAGGGTTAGAGTTAGGGTTAGGGTTAGGGTTAGGGTTGGGGCTAGGCAACGTGAGATAGGCTGAAACAAACACTATTAAAAAATGTAATTTTTTTTTTGTTAGTCAAAAGTGTGATTGTGTTATTCATTCAAATGTGATCTTTTCTAACATATTAATTAGCATCTTAAATTCCTGTTCAATTTTTAATTTTAATTTTACTTATAAATTCCAATCCAATAACAGTGATTTATAATCAATGTATAATTAATGTTCAT
>NW_022704099.1:0-1298 GCF_011630105.1 Anneissia japonica | reverse complement strand
GAGCTTATAGGTCAGAAACAACTTTTTTTGGAGAATATCTTCTTTTACATTGTGCGAAAAAAAAAACATAATAGGTTTTTAGGCGCCTGCTAGAGATGTTATCTAATCTACACAAAATCATATATTGTATCACCATCGACATGGCTCGAGGCATGCAACAATCTCTCAAAGCTAAAAATTTTGATTTTTCAGTATCTATGAATCTATCTTGAAACATAAAAGTCACATCTAGGTCAAACTGGCGCTGGACTTGGTTGATATAAGTCCTTGTTGGTGAGGTGAAATTTGTTGGTGAGCAGACTTACGGTACATTTTTTCGTAACTGGTTTTAAGGAAAGTTCTTGTTTTACTTTAAATAATCTTGATGTACACTGGGTAAACCATCTATAAATGTTTTAATATTCAATATAATAGTGTTTTTTTATTTGCACCTTTTTATCCATTATAATATTTTTTTATGTTTTAAACTGTGTAGCAAGCAAAGTAACTCTATCTGTAAATCAGACTTTGAAATTGATGTAAAACGTATCGTATTACTCATAATTATAAATAGCCTTAGTGAGAAAAACATGAAAAAATGCAATGAATTCAAATATATATTGACTATTTACATGGCTTCTTTTTGTTGGAAAGGGTTAAAAGGCAACAGCAATAATACAATAAATCAATCTGCGTGTAGTGTTAGAAGCTATCAGAAATATATTCATACTGAACCTGTGTAAAAATAAATCGTATGATCACCCGACTGAATGAAAAAAGCATTTGAAAAACATGCAATGAATTGTATACGAGATTATCTTCATTATTGGAAAAGGTTAAAAGGTAACAGTTTAGTATGACGCCAATAGTGGTAAAGTACGTTCACGTAATGAAAGAATGCTTTATTTTATTTTTTTATTTATTTTTTTTTTGGTCCATGGCGTGATGTGGAGTAAATGCATTTTCTGTCCGTCTATCTTCTCGTGTGTGGGTGTGTGTATGTAAAATGGTATGCCACCGGTATACAAATAGGCCTATATGTATGGCTTACTTGAAATATCTTTTTTAGACCTATGTCATTACACGCCTTCTAGGCGTAGCTGTTTGTATTGTCTTACTATGTTCATTGTTGCATTATGCCGTCAGTACCGCCGTTTAGGCTTTACCGATACCACCGCTTCTTTTGTATATGTTCTCTATATAACCCTGTTCATTCCACTATCAGTACCTGATGATGACCTATGGTCGAAAGTACTAGTACAATAAATATTTTGTTTTAAGACAGATACAGAACTTTGGTTGACTTCTTATTTTATATA
>NW_022704098.1:0-1230 GCF_011630105.1 Anneissia japonica | reverse complement strand
TATTATATATGTGTTTATAAATTATATATATATATATATATATATGTATATATATATATGTATATATATATTGATATTTTTTTTCTATATTTAACTAATTGCTTTCTTTTACTTTTTATTTATTTATTTCTTGTTTAATCTGGGGTAGTTTTTATGCCATCTACGGCATCAAAACATTTTAAGATCCAAAAAGCAAGATCCAATCAATTTCATGATCATTTCGAGAGTCAATCTAGACGACAATTACCCTCTGTAAACGGGTCATTGTTTAGTGTATTTTTTTTAAACTGATTATTAGTCAATATTTATTATCAAATTTTACTTGTTTAAATAATTTCTTAGTTGATTTTGCATTACTATTTCTAATCCATAGCAAACTACTGATGTTGGTCTATTCTTAATTTGTCTTTGTCACCTTTTCCTTTATAAAATTTCACACAATCTTCCAATCCCACGGAATCTCTCCATCCATTAACGACACATTATATATCTTACATAGTGAATCGGATAGATACGCTGATGACAGTGTTACTATCAAAATAAATGAGGTCATTGTTATTACTGTCAGATAAATCAAAAAGTGCCTTTTCAACTTCTTGTTTTTTAATTTTCTTAAACGAAAACACAGTCAGTATTTTATGGGGTGCCATACGCAGCAAAGGTCCATGTTAAAATCAAAATGTAATTGCAAAATTCAATGTATAATTTATCACAACGTAGGCGTAAATTTCTCAAAATGTAGATCTAGTTTCCCAAAATGAAGTTCTAATTTTTCTAAACGTAGTTCAAATTTTTCAAAATGTAGTTCTAATTTCTTTAAAATGTAATTCAAATTCAAAACGTAGATTTGACTTGATCAAACGCCCTCTCCAAATTCTATTCCAAAACGTAAACCAAAAACCATGAAATGCATTTGACAAAAACACTAGAAACGGACTTTGCTGCGTATGGCACCAGACTTGCGAAATGTAAATCAAAACTAATCAGCCAAGCATGACGTGGGCCTGTTCCATTAATGATGGGGGAATCATTTTTCGCTGCAGTCCAATGCCGTGAACAACGCTTCCCAGTGCTTCCCACTGCTAATTTTTAATGGTTAGGGTACCGCTATCACGAGCCCTATGCTTGGCATTATAGGTTAGGCTTATGTGGGCTGGGATTTGCCACAAGGTCCTGGACTAGGCTTCTATACTATAGTAGGAGGCCTGGTCCTAGTCTAGACCTATAATA
>NW_022704097.1:0-523 GCF_011630105.1 Anneissia japonica | reverse complement strand
CAGAACAAAAATTTCAAAATACATCAACTTCTTCATGTGATGGAATTTGGTGCTATTATATAATCATTTGTTTTATTTACATGATAATTCACTTAACATATTTATATTGTATTTTACAGTATTTTCAAGCCTTGAAACTCGTTTAACAACATTTAAATCTATCCTGAACAACTTTGTTTCCTGACTTCATCTGAACTGGATCAAAAAGTACTAAGAAGTTTCAAAAGCTCAAGATTGTCAAAATCGGTAAGTTAATAGATTCTAAAAACCAAATGTTCGGGCGAGACTTTTTTATACCTTGTTTATCGAACCTGCCTACTGCAAATATTGGTATTTTTAAAATAAAAAAATTTTATTTTTGAGCAATTAGCGCACCCACCACCACAAAAAAAAAGAAGGAAATTGCAGTAAAAAATTTTAATTATGCCCTCCACTGCCTTGAAATCTCCAAAGATATCAGATATACATACTGTATTTATATAAATTTTAAATATTTAACCATCCTACTTTACATTCACCAATA
>NW_022704096.1:0-2404 GCF_011630105.1 Anneissia japonica | reverse complement strand
CTGACGCCAGCAGGGGGAGAGGCAGAGAGGGGCATGGTCGGTCTGCTGGTGTGGAAAGAATATCTCTGTTCTGTGTCAAAACAATAATAACTTCATCAGAAAATGGAATCCTGTTGTCAAGCCAAGAGTTATTTTCTTTATAAACCCGGCAAACACGTGTTTACGTTCTTATAAGGTTCTTGGCCAACGTTGTATTTAGGTATGTCACAAAATAACGTTTACACAACGTTGTAGGAACGTGCAAACGTAGTGAAATTATCAGTACGTATTTGTGAATGATTCTACAAAATAATTTTTCAACACAAAACTGTAACGTTATTGTCACGTTATTATAACGTATTATTGTTTGCTAGGAAGGTCGTTACTACTCGTAACTCACCTCTCCTTAAGTTAAACAGGAAGCTTTTCAAAGTCTTAGATTTCTTTGAATAAAGTTAAAAACAATTGACGCCTAGATATAGGCTTGCTTGTAGGTATCATCTTCATTATGATATATGATATTTGGATTAATAGCCTGCTCAAAATTTAACAAAGTATTCTAAACAGCAACAAAATATTAGACGATTTCCTACTGTTAAATCACAAGCAGTTTGTCAATTTTTGGAGTGCTTTTCCCACGCTTTGCATGAACTGGTTGCGTACATCACTCTGATTTGCGGTTTGCTCTAATTAAATTGTGTCTCAGATGTACGAAAACAAGACTGATAAAAGTGCTTCTAGTTCGCGAAGTTGCAAAAAGTAGAATTGATGCGGATATGCAAACTTCAAATTTAAACCAAGACATATATTTGTGTTCCCCAATTTATATACAAGAAACGTGTACATTTGGAAGTAATTCCGTGTTTTAATATAATGTAGTCAGTTACAGCATTTGAAATACAGTATTTATAGAGAAATTTCCGACATTTTTTTGAAAAATACAACCCTTAAAATTCGTTTAAATGTAAAATATTTTGAGGATAGATTCACCAGGGTATACCCATTTTCAATCATGTGAGTAAAAGTGTAAAAGCTGTAGTCACCAAAATGGATTTTTGGCACACTTTGATTTTGCCCTGGCCTACTGTGCGACGTTTGCCTGTTCTATAAAAAAAGGCTTCATAAATTATTCCTCACAGTTAAAAATATTAGTGTTTATAAATCAATCCACAGAGATAATGGATTTACCAGCCACATCTAATCATTCAAAGTGTTGTATATATCGGTTGCTGTTTCATACTAATCTTATAAGAAATAACTTAACCTAAAATGTTAAGCCTCAATATCATTGGAAAAATTCAAGCCCAGTATGTCTTTAATAATAATAATTGAAATCTGTAGTTTTAAATTAAATAGATACAGAACTTTCAATAATCACAATACTCAAATGGAATAATTTTAACCTAGATCAGTTTCAACCGGCTGCTTACCACACTAGACACATTGCTACTTGGCCTTTTATAACCCTGTATATTATAAGTACCATTGATGTATAGCACTGCAAAGATACAAGAATACAATGAGACTTTATTCATTCCCTACGGGGAAATTACATGGCTGAATAAAAACGTAACATACCACCGCATAAAAGGCCTATCTTGAACAGACCATTTTATTCTTATATTGTCCCCATTCTAAGCATACATATTGCAGGGTGTATACAATTATTTGCTTGGTGGATTTTGAAGAAAGCAATATTAATTATGGAAAAGGATGGTGAGATGTACAGCTGTAATATTCAGATAAAATGTTCATGATTTACAAAAATAATTAAGGTTGGAATTTGTTGAATTGAATAATAATGTAAAATTGCTACTTTGTAGTTTCAACTGCGCATAGACTAGAAAAAAAATCTGAAAAAAATGAGTTAGGGGGAGTTGAATGTTAGAAGCAATCCACATAGCCAGATATGTTAATTAATCCCTTCTGGTCACCCTAAGCCCTGTTGACACTTGATTTTCCTCCTTGAATACAAATGGCGGCCATTTTGAAAAATGGCCGTCAAATTTATCTAAAATGTGCATAAAATTGAAACTAAATAAGCTACAGATATGATTTTGGTGTCTAAACTCATAATTTCTAAACAGGCAACAAACTAGACATATAAAAACTACTGTCACTCAAGCCAGAATGGAACATAATTAAAAAATAGGTGTTTATTTGTTTAAAAATAATCGCAAAATATTCTTACTTAAAATGTACATAAAATAAGAACGAGTACATAATCAAGTTTTCTATGTAATCCAGATAGATTTTTGAGCAAAAATAGATTTTATTGACTAATTTTATCATTTTTACTGCGCTGAATTAAAAAAAGTTAGGTGCCATTTTTTTCCCCAAAGTCATCGGCCGCCATTTCTAATTTCAAGATGGCTGACGCACCACATAAAACATGGTCATGATTGGTGTTAATGGAAAGCAGTGG
>NW_022704095.1:0-855 GCF_011630105.1 Anneissia japonica | reverse complement strand
AATTTTCATGGTGATTTTTGTTCTTTAACCCAATTTAAATGGAGATAATGCACTATTCCAAATTTGAACAGGAGTCAATGGTGCGTGAAAAATCTGAAGTTAGGCATTAACTCCAGTTTTTCCAGTGAAATGTGTATCTTACGTAGCCAAATTACAGTATTTCTGACAAACAAATAATGTATGCCAGTGTCAATTATATATTTCACCAAATTTAGTCCATGTAGGTTAAAATTAACATTATAGTATAAATTTATAATCAATTTAGGAACCGTCATTGTATTGTACACGTATAAAAATAGATAAATTATTATTATTGTTCAAATTAAGCTGCTATCATTTTTATATTTAATCAGAATACAAAGATATTGATATATGATGATTATATTATGAAGAATAATATACTTAGTAGAACCTCTAATTTACGTATACTAAATTTACAGACTTCTATTTTACAAACGCGAAGTTACATATTTCGAAACTTCATATATTTACGAATCATGTAAAAAGTGCCCAAATACAAAAATCATACTTTTTTAAACTATTATTCGAAATTAAAGACAACATTTGGTGAGGCAAATGAGAGGTTCTATAAAATGGTGTGGTAGATAAATAGAATCTAAATGAATCAAAGTTAGACGAGTTTTAGGTTTTCTCTTTTATTTGTCAACATCATTTTACCAGCATTGAAGATAATGAAATATTCTTTTCTTAATTTTTTGGGTGATTTTATTATTTTAACAGCATTGAAGATAATGAAATATTCTTTTCTTTATTTTTATTGTGATTTTACAACTTTTATCAGCGTTCAATATAATGATATTTTGTGTATTTTATTGCGATTATTGGCCTGATTTT
>NW_022704094.1:0-954 GCF_011630105.1 Anneissia japonica | reverse complement strand
TACTTTTATACAGTCAATAAAGTGCGCCCTCTCTAATGAGATTAGTTTTTGTACTTCGCATCTCGCACAATGCGGTGTTCGGTTAGGCTGAGATATGTTTGTTTAAGTGTCAAAATCTCAGTCAGAATCAGTTTTTTTAACAAATTTGAAATAATTCCTATGAAATATTATATTTCACAAGTGTCAATACTAGCAACGGAAAATATCATGTCGGCCGTTTTTATGTGTGATAACAGAACCTAAATCGAGGTAAGGCTAGGCCTAGCCTAGCAGCGTTGGATAGGCTAATGTTTTTGGCGCCTACGATATTTCTTCTCACGACCTATCGCAAAATCAAACATGAAAAATTCATCCGCATTTATTTTTTGTGTGGAACACAAAAAAAATCAAATTTCAGTTTTATATTACATTTTTTTCATTCTTAGGAATGTCTAAATTCAGTTAAACTAGCAATTCCGTATTATATTTATAAATCTTTATAACATTATACAAAAATTAGATTTTTCTTAAAAACTGAAATTTTGCCGGGAATGGGGCTTTAAGTAGGTCTACAAAATACTAAACACAAATATCAAAGCCTTTTGTGGCCGAACAAAAATTACCTATGTTACATGTCTTCAATGGTTCTGTTGTATTAACCTCACCGTTCTCAGCATAACACGTGATGTTTGTTTTACAAAAATCTTCATTAATTTTCAAAGATGCCGTAAATTCGCCTTTTTCATTCTTTTCCCCATCTTTTTGTATCACTAGAGAAGACGGATTGGGATGACTCTTTGCAATGCATGTTGCAGTGCCAGCTTGTAATTCAAATTTGATTGCAATAGGCCTATCTATTTTAATTGAGAAAGAAATTAGGTTTGATTAATATTGAAAATTGTTTTTTTTTTAAATAATATACTACAATATATTAAGAATAACTAAAAACCTATCCCCTGGAAATGTTTCCTTATT
>NW_022704093.1:0-815 GCF_011630105.1 Anneissia japonica | reverse complement strand
CATAAGAGAAAAGCTCTCGGCTGGAATACATTCGACAAACGTGATCTGCACGAATGGGACGAGATTTCCCCATGCCTATTCGTGATGCGTGGGTTCATGAAGAAAGGATTCCATCGGTTCACTATAGGCAACAGTTTGGACATTCGCCATTACGGCGTCATCGGCGAAGGAGGAGTCTTTGACCGAATAAAAAATCCGATTCAGGACAGCACATTCGAATATCACGTAGACGGAATTGCGGGAAACAAGCGCCGCATCGCAGTAAGAACGAGAAATACCGCGTGTTATTTCACCTAGTCTTACGAAGCGTACGACGAGATGCCCTCCCTGCAGATGCTGTGCAAACAAACTATCGTCTCGCACGAGGTACACGGCGAGACGTTACCAAGGTTGCTTAGGACCTACGTTCAACGGGTGCACGAACGGACGGTGGTATTGATCACAAACAGATGTTCCGACACCTACACGTTTCGCAGAGGTTTCATGAAATTCGACATACGTTACATCGTTCATAGGAACTGTCATTTACTCCAAAGTTGGAGGTCGCATTTTCAGTGGTCTCACGACATGGATTAACGTTACGCACGCACACCTGCTTCTCATCCGCCTCTGCCGCCGCCGCCGACAACAACAACATACTTTCCACGCAAAGACTACAAACGGTTGCACGATATTCCAATGCATTTGACAAACACGATGTGCACGAATGGGAAGAGACTTCCGAAGGTGTCTTCGCGATGCGTCATTTTATGAAGAAAGGAATTTACACATTTACCATAGGCAGTCGTGTGAACGTCACTTATTTTGGTATCGTT
>NW_022704092.1:0-967 GCF_011630105.1 Anneissia japonica | reverse complement strand
TAGGCTAGGCTAGGTGGGATTAGAATAAACAGTCTAAACAAGTAAACAGGAAGGCCAAAAATAAACTTTAGAGGTGTGCCTCAATAAATAAGCCAAATGATTTATCCAGAAGAATTTGGAATGCCATAGGTTTAATTTAGTGTACTGGGAGAACGTTCCTAATATTGAGTCCAAATGGTGTGGTGGTTGAAATATTGTGCGAAGGTTCGATCACTTGTGTTGAAGTGATATCTGTCAATTGGCATTATGGTCAATTGCAATCACTCTGAAATTTGAAATTGAATGACCAGCTAAATTGAAATGTTCGGCTACTGGTTGATCAAGCTTAGATGTTCTGATAGCTGATCTGTGTTGTGTCATTGTCATACGGAGAGTGTTTTTTGTTTCTCCGACATATTGTTTGCCACAAATATTACAATATATGAGATAAATGACATTTTTGGTGAGGCAATTAATTGATTGCCTTATCCGAAATATGTGGTTAGTTTGGTTGCTCTTGAATGATTGTGTAGAATCAAGCAAGGAGCATGTTTTGCATGATGAACCACAAAGATGACTACCCAAATTATGGTTGTCGCAAGAGTTAATTTGCCTCTTGAATTTAGATCGTACTAATATATCACGAAGGTTAGGTGGTCTGCGATAGGCTATGAACGGTGTATCCGGAAAAACAGACCTAAGACGTTAAGGAGTTTTACACACAAGGCAACTCCTTGTGAACACTGGTTGCCAAGATATAAGAATCCTTTTGTGAACACCAGCCACATGTGATAAATGGTCAGTATCGCCATATTCGTTTTAACAAAAGGTTCCAATCAAGTAAACAGAAACATGTGTAAATGAATACACACACACACATACATACATACATACATACATACATACATACATATATATATATATATATATATATATATATATATATACATATATATGTAACATATATATGTATATGATATTGAAGGGA
>NW_022704091.1:0-868 GCF_011630105.1 Anneissia japonica | reverse complement strand
GTAACTTAATATTTCAAATCTATACATAATGTCCTGGTAAAATCTATTCGGTGTCCACAGTTATCCACTGAGCTCCAAATAAAAGAGTACACAGTAGGCCTACGTAAGAAGACAACTGATACAGCTTTGAGAATAACCCTTCCGCATGTTACCGAAGAAGTCTTTCTAAAATGATAATGAACAATAAAATGTAATGTAATGTTACAATGAACATGTATATAGCAGTGTCTCTGATCGGCACATTTCTATCTTTGTCGATTAATATGCTAAGATGTAATTACATAGGTAAAGCTACAGTTTAGGAATGTTCTAATGAAAAGGTTAATGCCTGATCTATGCGATAATAGTACAAATTAAATTACCGGTCTTCATTATAGGCCTAACATAAACTTTTGACACTCGCGCAAACTAACATAATAATTACGCTTTGAGCCTAAGTTTAACCTGGTTTAACATCTGTGCATCATAACCCTCTTGCTATCTCCTTAATTGATTGTGATGATTCATAATTATAGATGATGGCCTAACTGAAGCATGATTAAACTTGCTTTAATCAGCCTTCTATAGAATACGCGGAATAGAGTACTGTACACTTTCACCTTAAACATATCACCAAAGGTGTAATAAAGTAATCAAAGGTGTAATAAAGTAATAAGGATCTTACCCACTTTTGTATGTAGGCCTATATGAGCAGGCCTATGTATGTATGTATGTATTTGTTTTATATGATGTATTTATGTAGGCCTATTCCACTGTATATGCCTGTCAGTGACAGATCCAAGGGTAGCGAATGGGGCGCTCTCCCCCCCCCCCCAGCATTAATTTAACCCCTTCCCCGTGTAAAATCATTTACATACGAGACTCCGGA
>NW_022704090.1:0-727 GCF_011630105.1 Anneissia japonica | reverse complement strand
GCACTGCGTGAAGCCATATACTGACTTATTTCGATTGATTTAAAATTGTTTTTTAAAAGCATTTTTGTAGTTCATCCATCCTTACAATAAAAGCAGAAATAGCTAATCTGCGGAAAAAAGCGTATTGAAATTTATCTAAAAAGAATTTGAAGAATCCGAGGTTTACCGTACTCGCGCGAATAAGCGCCCGGGCGCTTAAAATATTTTTTTGCACTTTTTGAGGGACGCTTATTCTTGAGAACTTATTAAATCCAAGAGGCACATTTTGAATGAAAAATGATTAAATAAGGACATCAGGAAACCGCAAATTACGAATGGTGTTGCGGCGGAAAAAATAATCGTCCAGAGAGCATGCCTTGTCATGACAAGAATGTTGTGAGTACAGTATTACATAACAGCAGAATAGCAAATGAAATTAGTGGTGGTGGTTAGCTTGTTCGCCATCGGTCGATTGAGAATAGCAGGACGGCATGATCTCTTCACCAATTGGTAAATGGATAGACCGGTCGCGATTTTTTTTTCCGTACGAAACATTTACATGAAACTTCACTCGGGCCATCTCGGATTGACTCGAGTGAGTACGATACGAGGAACAAGATCAGACACTTCTCAATGTCGTGACGCTCGAGTTTTAGCATTACTGTATTGCTCTTTTTATGTTAACCTACGGTAGGCCTATGAAATCTCACGGACTTGGGATGGGATGTACGTGTGTAACTAACTGTGA
>NW_022704089.1:0-756 GCF_011630105.1 Anneissia japonica | reverse complement strand
TCTCGTAGATTAGTTGACAAATTCAAAAAGAAGAAAAAAAGAAACACACACACACACACAATTTGTTTTTTGTTCTTGTTTTATAAATTTATTTCTTCCAACAAACAAAATATATTCTATAGCTACATAAGATTATTTCTTTTCAACCAGTCATCGTCCACTATAACAGCTGTCTCTTATCCACTATAACAGTGTCCGTATCGGATGACGCCTCATCGTCCGGAGAATCACCGACCGAGTAGCCTTCGTCCGAGATCTCTTCATCCGAGCTCTGTTCGTCCGAGGTCTCAGGTACCGTGTTGTTTTCATCGTCCGATGACTCGTCTTCTGATGATGCAGAAGAGTCGACATTTTCTTTAAATTTCTTTGGCTTATGAATTATCTGAAAGAAAATAAATAAAATAAACAACAACAACAACAACAACACACTTCAAACATCTCGTCCTCTAACAAACAAATCATCTTCGTCGTCGTCGTCGTCGTCGTCTTCACCACCACCACCACCACCGCGTCGGCTTTCTTTCACACGTTCGTCGTCATCGTCGTCGTCCGCATTCGAGTTTCGTTTTTCAGATTGGGCCGATGTCGATCTGGAGAGCATGAAGCTTTGCAGCAGTACGATTGTGGCAAACCTCACGGAATGCGCGACGGTAAAAGCCGTGGCCCAGTGCTTTCCGAGTTTGTTTGTCGCACAATCGGTTGCGTCGATCTTGGTAGCGCTGAGATCGAGAAGATTCTCGTAGCAGGAATTCATCG
>NW_022704088.1:0-672 GCF_011630105.1 Anneissia japonica | reverse complement strand
TATTTACAATAATAATAATACGGTAATAGCAATGATAACAACAAATTTTACAATAATAATAATAAAATAATAATAATTTATTATTATTATTATTATTATTATTATTATTATTATTATTATTATTATTATTATAGTAATAATAAAAATAGTAGTAATAGACTGTATGTAAAAAAAAAGGTATCTGTGTTTAACAAATATTCGGCCTATACAATAACAATAATATAATACATATAATCATAGTTACCAACCGTCTCGCATCGTGCGGGACGGTCCCGTATTTCAAAGTGATTTTGGATGAAACACGCATTTTGCAGAAACACATGCCTGATCCTAAATTTGTCACGCATTTAACAAAAGTCCATGCGTGATAACGATTTATCAGAAATTCAGGGGAAATGGATTTAAAATCTGAAGAAATTGGTTGGATTGAAACTATAAAAAGTGATGCAGTAACTTGAGTCATTAGAAAGTACAGCATTTCCTTGAAAGCCCTACTTATTTCACTAACGAGTTACTAAAAATTGATCAGTAATGAAATATTTGTGTAGGTCTACAAATTTTGGATGCTCAAGTTGAACAAAGGCCTACATTGAAACACAAATTGGCCTATTAATGATATTTTTGCTTATGTACCTGTATTATCTTTTTGAAATCGTTTTAAAACAACTTTAA
>NW_022704087.1:0-664 GCF_011630105.1 Anneissia japonica | reverse complement strand
TGCAGTATTCAATTGGAAATCCACTCATAACAATGACAGCAACAGTTAACTAAATATTGTACACACTTTTGTATGGGGTGCCATACGCAGCAAAAGTCCATGTTAAAATCAAAATGTAATTGCAAAATTCAATGTCTGATTTATCAAAACGTAGGCGTAAAATTCTCAAAATGTAGATCTAGTTTCCCAAAATGAAGTTCTAATTTTTGAAAACGTAGTTCAAATTTTCCAAAATGTAGTTCTAATTTCTTTAAAATGTAATTCAAATTCAAAACATAGGTCTGAATTAATCAAACGCCCTCTCCAAACTCTATTCCAAAACGTAAATAAAAAACCAGGCTGGTTTGAAATGCATTTGGCAACAACACTAGAAATGGACTTTTGCTGCTTATGGCACTAAACTGGCGAAATGTAAAGCAAAACTAATCAGCCAAGCATGACGTGGGCCTGTTCCATTAATGATGGGGGAATCATTTTTCGCTGCAGTCCAATTCCGTGAACAACGCTTCCCAGTGCGTCTGCTAATTTTTAATGGTCACGAGCCCTATGCTTGGCATTATAGGCCAGGCTTATGTGGGTTGGGATTTGCAACAAGGTCGTGGACTAGGCGTCTATACTATAGTAGGAGGCCTGGTCCTAGCCTATGCCTATAATATAGTAAAAT
>NW_022704086.1:0-1846 GCF_011630105.1 Anneissia japonica | reverse complement strand
AGATTTAAAGGTTTAAATTAGGGGGGGGGGAGGGAAGAGGGTCAAAATGTTTTCAAACTCCAAAAATAAAGGGGGCCCGGGAAAATTTAGATTCCTAGATGGTGGGAAATGAGCTTTCCCAACTTCTGAGGTGTCTTTTAGTAATTTTTAAGTTCTTTCAAATTTCAAGGATTTCCCCATTTTAAAAACGGTCAGGTAAACTTTCTCATTCATAATACAGTAAATAGGCCTATTATGTGTGTAGCGGTATACATGCAGAAAAAATATGAGTAGTTGCATATGTATTCTCTTTCCCATGAATCGATGAATCCCAAAAAAGAAAGGGGGAGGGGATCGGGGTCCTTCTGGGAGCTATCCCATTGTAAAAATAAATAAATAAATAAAAAACATAAGCTAGTGGGTCCTGAAAAGGTAGGTATAGATTTTTTTTAACTTTTTATTTTTTAATTTTTACTCCCCCCCCCCCCTCTCACCCACCTTTAGATCCGCCAATGAATAATTTGTAGATAATTACTGTTGTCCGATTGTGTGCGTTCAAAATGTGACGACGAACTTGGCTTACGGGCCTCGGTTGACACTTCATATCAAAGGGCCATCATCATCATAATTATTATTGGTCCATAGTAAATTGGGAAAAAATATGAATTCAGAATGTATTAATTTCATCAGTAGACGTATCATGACGCACGTAAGTGCATTTCTAAGCTTCTATAAAATAAAACTTTGTAAAGGATAACCCCAAGACTCCCTCTGACGCACCACCTACCGCCAAATCCTGCATCCGCCCCAGAAATTTGCGGTCAAAATCTTCGTAATAAGAATAATATCACCAAACTTAATCGTAAAACGAAACGTTACTCAAATAGCACAATTCAATATTACATCAAAATTATTAACCAACAGCAAACTTGACACGATGAGATCCCCCCCCCCCCACCACAACCTCCTCTCTTTTTTTCACTCAGTTGCTCAAATTATGTATTTTTTTTAATTGATTTTTCGATCTTTCGATTTTTTGTATTTTTCTGATGTTCAATAATATTCTGAATAATAATAATAATAATAATAATAATAATAATAATAATAATAATATAATAATAATAATAATAATAATAATAATAATAATAATAATAATAATAATATTTTATTATTTTATTTTATTTTTTGTTCTGTAATATTTTAATCTCCTTTATAATGAATTACTTACTAAATATTCATACATATGCATGAACTGTACGCTAACGTGGAAGAAGAGACTTTGCAGCACCTGTAGTTAAAGTAGATTATTTCAGTAACTTAAACGCCGTATGTTCAATAATATGTTTGTTTGCAGCATGTATTTCTTCCCTGGTAAGTACTCATTCGTTAGGTGTTATGTATCTTATTCTGGAAAATAGGTCATAAATATCCTTGGGAATGGTTCAGAGACTAAAATAAACTCGTTACGGCGCCAGAGCGGACGTTCACTGTGCTGTATTCCTTCTACTCTGCATAGATAGGCCTGCCCTAGTTAAAGGATTGGTGTTCTGTTGTGAGTTATACCTACGGCCGACTCCGGGCCCAGGGCATAACCATAACTTCAGTCACGTTATTTTATTGACTAGACTTATGCAATGCCAGCTATTGGGACAGTTCAACACAAATTTCAATTTAATTCAATTCAATGAACATTCATTTCCATTTCCATTTTCACAAATAATATAAACATTTTTTTATTACAAAAACAATATGGGGGAAATGTCTTAAGCTTGCAGCAGGAAAGCCCCTAAAAATAACAGATATAACAAAACAATGACATTCAAGAGAAATGAAAAACAAAGAAAATTAAGGGTAAAAAAATTGGTCT
>NW_022704085.1:0-553 GCF_011630105.1 Anneissia japonica | reverse complement strand
AGCAAAAAATAGTTCTAAAATTTACGCAGATATCGAAAAGGAATGGATACCACATTGGAAAAAAAGTCTCATGTGATGTCGTGAATTGAGACGATTTGGGCTTGCTTTGCCGTTTTAATCATTGTAGGCCTACTATCTATAACTCTGAACTTGTGAGTGTAAACAGCATTCAATATAGTTGGTTCGCCTTGCTACCTCCGCCACCGAGTGTAAACGAATTTGAGCCAGTGTTGGTTTTTTTTTAATTATTTATCATTTCCGAAATATCTATGTCATCACAAAGAGGGCTAGTAAAATAAAAATAAAATGAAAATAAAATGTTCATAGTCATACACAAATTAATTTAAAAATGACGATCTGTTCTTTTCTTCTCCGCGTTAAGAAAACCCGGAAGCCCAATGTACGGAAAAAGAGTTTGGGTGATGTATATCGTCATCACCTGAGCACGTGGTAGAGGAGAAATTTCTATTATCTTATTGGCTAACATATGATTTGGAGGCGTGGCTTCTTTGATGGCCTCACCCAGGCGCGACTGCCGAACTTTGAACTTTAA
>NW_022704084.1:0-545 GCF_011630105.1 Anneissia japonica | reverse complement strand
GTTACTATGTTAATATCACAGCTGCTAACTTTGTTGACAATTCAACCCAGACTATACTGTTCATCAAAGCTGCAAGCTACTCTTATGGTAAGACGTCATTCAGAGGGTCAGCCAATCCATTGTGAGCCCACATTGAGGACTTTCTAGAAAATGTGCTGGAGGAGTAAGCCTTACTGCCTTAGGCCTAGCTGGTTAAATTAATTAAATTTATGTTTTGAAAAAAAATAGAACTGCGTTTTCAGAAGTTAAATCTACATTTAAAAAAATCAGATCTACATTTTGAGAAATATGACGTACGTTTTGAGAAATTAGACATTGATTTTGCAATTGATTTTAAACCTGCATTCTTGCTGCTTATTGCATCCCATACATAGCGACCTCCGTTTCCAGTATTCCTTCACTTTATAATTTCTCGTTCCGTTTTCCCACATAATAAACCTAAATTTAAAATTCAAATTAAGGAAAATAATACAGAAAATGCGAAAAATCTAAAAAAGAAACTATTATGTACAATGGGGAGAAACGGGAATTACACATTACACTGG
>NW_022704083.1:0-1352 GCF_011630105.1 Anneissia japonica | reverse complement strand
ACAAAACCTTTATTGCTCCTCATTTTGAATACTGTAACCTAGTATGGGGTAGATCTACTCAAATTTAAAAAAACAAATTACAAGTCTTACAAAATAGAGCGGCAAAAATAATTCTGAAAAAAGAAAAGATGATTCAAGTACACAAGCTTTGCAGACCTTAAATTGGGAAAATTTAGAAAACAAATTGTATAAAAATGAAGCAATAACCATGTATAAGATTTTTCATAACATGGCTCCCTCTTATTTGACCGAACGTTTTACATTTAAGGAACAAAATTATTTAACCAGATTAAATGATGTCTTAAAGTTGATCGTCCTCACACGGAATACAAAAAGAAAAGTTTATCTTACCGTGGTGCTATTCTCTGGAACGCACTGGATGAACATGTTAGAAATTCTTAAAGTGTTAAAATATTTAAAACACTTTTTGTAAAATTTTTGGTCTTTGCTTCATTTTTTGTATCTCGTATTTGTATATAATTTTATCTTTTTTTTTGAGATTATGTGTTAGTTTTATTTTATACTGTTATTTTGCAACTTCAATGACAACACGGCCTTGTAGAATAACACCCTCTGGGTGAAACAAGCTTTCCGTGTAAAAATAAAGTTTTAATAAATAATAATAATCCTCATTGGATGTATTTTTTTTACCTAACTTTACCAAAAGAGACCTGTAGGCCAATGTTGGATGAGTGAAGTATTGATTGTTTTATTATTATTGGTTCTAAAACTCTTTTTATAAAATGTTTCTAATGAGACTGGTGATTTAGACAATACAGTTGTTCAAACTATGATTGTGAAAAAAATACAAACCAATTTATGAGATTATTTTGCAAATTGTTTAATAACTGATAAACACAACCCTTTAAACACATAACATTTAACTCAACCCTTTTTCACTATGGAAAAAAATTATGACCATAATAGAGTGCACTGTGGTAGTATTAGGATAAAAAAATATCAATTGGAAGCCGTCTACAATGAATGACAGGGATTTTCCATATTGCTCCACCAAAATAACAATCAAAGTTCAGTTTTGTTAACATGTGGTTGTATCTTCCAATGCAGACAAGGCTTTTTTTAAGCAGATGACAGAAACTACTGCATTAATTAGCTAAACAATTTTTAAGTATCTATACCAATAGCAAATACATTTTGCTATTATGAACAATACCAGACAGATTATGAAGCAGTTTGACCAAAACACCAAGAGAGACTAGTCAAAAAAATATCAACATAGACTGCAACCATATACATATTACTTAACAGGGCGTAGCCTAAGCCACAAAACCTTTTTCTTTATCTTATCCATTGGAATTTTCCATATGGTTCTACCACGTCTTTTGCTCTTA
>NW_022704082.1:0-1304 GCF_011630105.1 Anneissia japonica | reverse complement strand
TGTGAACAGCAGAACAGGAACCATCTCAGATCCATGGCAACAGATAGGACGCCCTCTTCCAAAACCGATTACTTTTTCTCTTTGGTATAATAGCGCATGAATGACGCCCTCTTGCTAAATTGGAAACTTTTGAACCTTGACCGACGCTTCTATTTGTTGCGAGTAAATCGCGGAGAACGCTATCTTGTGTTTATAAGATCTTTGGTCAAAACAGCGTGATTGTGGGGGCGTTTTGTGGTGTGTTGCGCCACCAATAATAATACGTCAAAGATCTTTGGTATGGCCGGTTCCCGGGGCGGATTCAAAGTCCTTTATAATATAAGATATCCTCTAATTGCTAGTATTCATAAATGTTTTAAGGTAGGGGAAAATTCACTCAAATACCGTCCCCTCCAGCCACTTTCGTGATATGTTCGTGACACCTTCTCGTCCCGGGGTCCGTGAATTGTCGTCGGTGTCGTCAATGTCATTCGCCTTCGCGTTCCATTTCCGCTCGACCCTCTCGACCATGCACTTTAAAGCTAGACGGTGTAAATGTGATTGAGTGACAACGGTAAGGTGACTCAGTCAGCTGATAGGAACCCAGTTGCTTCTACCCTCGATAAACCCGCTACAAAGATCATGGCTAAAGTATTACAATTATTTGCAATGTTCTTATTTAAATGGTTTTTTGCCATTTTCTATGGTTTTCTTGTATTGATTGGTATGATGCTTGATATAGTCAGACACGGCCCAAGAACATTTTTTCATCAGAAACCCAGGGAATCACGGCCAGATTGCATGAACGACCCGAGTTTGGGAGAGCACGACTTTGCGAACCTCAAGAAAGCAGTAAGTACAGAACTGAACTTATAGGCAGTATATGAATTTATGATGTGTTTTGTGTGGTGGATGCGGGGGGTGGGGTCAGACAGTGCTAAATTGTGTTAAGAAAAATAATTGTTTTATTTGTATTGTTTATATCAACCGGTAATATTTTTAAGTTATGAGCTCCTGCTAGTGCGTGGGCAGATTCAGGATATGTGAGGGGTGTCTACGGGAGAGGGAGCATCGGGAAAATTGCAATAATCTGTTACTGATCTGTTGCTCTGAAAAAGCATTTTTACCCTCTGAAAGTGCCATTACCGAGTGTCTACAGGTGCCTTCTTAAAATGTTTTCACCTTAGCCCCAACCATGGTGGGTTGAGGTGTACATGGACTGCATATTGGCAATGAAAAACTCTGGGCAAGGACTTCAGGCCCGTAGTCCAGAGGTGGCACCAGGATTTGCCCGACCGGGGTAGGTCCCCGACCGGGGGAGGGGG
>NW_022704081.1:0-2079 GCF_011630105.1 Anneissia japonica | reverse complement strand
TTTTTGGCATTACTGCAAGAATGTTACTGCAAGATGGTTTAGAGTTTATATATATTTCAACTATATAGTATTATATAATGCATGCAAAACATAACGCTGATGTGACAAAAAAAACCCCTTGATATATCAAACCAATCAGAGGGTAAAACCAGAAAATGTTATTACTGTTGCAATAAGATATACGATGACTTCCGTTAAAAAAGTGGACCCGAAAGAAATGCCATGTCAAGTTTGTTTCATTCATTTTAGCCAATCATGCGGCGCATTATATTTCTAGCCTGTCGCCATAATTGGCTGGAAGGATGAATTTAATTTGTGGATCAGGTCGTCATCAGTAGAAATCGAAAGTAATGACATTTGTGAAAAAACATACTAGATTAGAATCGCAGAATTTGAAGAAGTGAAAACTGCAATTTCGACTTCCTCACATTGAATTAAGCAGGAACTTAACGGTATTACTTAGAGTTGAAATGTCCAAGGTATACAGCTAGAAAGGTCATAGTGTTATTTCTTTTATTGAAGGGTATAAGATGGCAGCATTTTGCTGACTCAATTGAGTTACTGAATTAAGGATAATTTTGCCAAATTGATATAGAGAAGAGTAGAGGAGGATGTTAGAAGATAGTAGGGGCTTCCAATAAAATACTGGGAATTAAGCAATAGTCCCTTTATATATTGCCTTTTACCATAATTTGCAGAGAACTTAACTGAATAACTAAATCTAGATATCACATTAAGAACTTACGTATTATTTAACAACAAATAATTCATGTATTTTCGATCAATTGCATCATGACTGACTCTAAAACTGATATCTGATATCTTCTTGATGATTGGGTAAGGGGGTGGTGTAAGTGTGAGTATTTTCTGTGGGACGTTTGCCCCCACGCACTTCCTTACTACGCAACTGGGTAGCTGGCTCAGCGATGACATCCTCCAATGCCAACTGTCTGCATCATGTGAACTTATCATGCTTTACATTATCATACAGTAGTGATTCTCTGTATATTCGGTAGTTTACCAAGCCAACAAAAAAAAAAAAAATTCTATTTTTAATTTTCAATATTTCTATTCATCTCACAACTTTATTTACAAAACAAGAATATAAAGGTGAATGAATCACAGGCTGGAAAAAACAGAAACCACCTGATCGGCTTGAACATCCTTGACATCGGTTTCATTGAAATACTTCCCACATAAACACCAATAAAGACAATAGACATGCTCCTGTCAATTAGTCAATCAATCAGGAAAAACCTACCGTATAAAGGCATAGGCTGGTTTCCAAGTATCTGTTCACCGCGCAACTCAGCGATGGGATACAGTCAAATACGGATATATTGTGGCTATATTTAAATTATGTGATCTGCCACATGAATTTGATGTGTCCGGTTTAATATTGAGGAACTTTACACCCTATACTCTAAAATTAAATAAATATTGGTGAAGTCATTCTTTTTAATCCTTTTTCTTTAAAATATGTGTGGTTGTTATTAGAGAGAATTTTTTTTTTATCATGGCTGGCTATGTTACATTTACATTTAAACAGTGTGATTATCTGATGTTTGAGTTTAACATAAAAAAAAAATGTATACCTTATATTTTCAAATAAAATTATGTTCACTCAAATTTGTTTTTTAACTTCTTTTTTCTTAAAATGTGAATGCTTAAGAGAAATTATAAAGGCTGGCTGTCATAGCTGGTTGGCTATGTGTATTTAACTGATAGAAAACAACGCAATGTTGTGTTACATAGGCCTACAGTATTTTCCCCTTTTGACTTTACCAATACAGTATTACTTTTAACTGACTGGTAATTATTAATGGTGGTTCAGTACATAGACAAATTGGTACTATGCGCTCCAACAATGTTGCTATTGTATTACTTCATCTTGAGTTGTCCTGTTGTTAAAATGTTGCGGTTTCTTTTCTGTTGTGTTTTTTTTTTTTGCCACCTGCTACCGGATTTTCCACTTCTTTCTGGTGGTTTCCATTTGGCTGGTTTTGGAATTTCAATAGGATTTTTCCCCTTTCCTTTTTATTATGTAAATCAGGTATTTTTTTTTTTTTTTTTTTTTGC
>NW_022704080.1:0-676 GCF_011630105.1 Anneissia japonica | reverse complement strand
ACTGTAATGCCAGCTATGTCGGAGAAACTAGCCGACACTTCTCAACACGCGTGCGCGAGCACATGTCAATGGATAGGAACTCTCACATATTGAAACAATTCACGCAAATGCATGCAAACTTGTAGTGAGGACTGTTTCCGTATTCTCAGCCCCATCAATTCATCATCTCAAAATAAAGGAGGCATTACATATTCAATGGGAGCAGCCCTCACTCAACAAACAACTTTACCATGTTAATTTAACTTTGTCATTCTGATTTTACTTCATTCCGTCTACATTGTTTTTATTCATGATCTTGGTGTTTACAACTTGATACGGTTGAATTACGTATAGATTGACGTATTACAAACTTCACTTCGTTTAAATAAGATTGCCTATATGGAATCTCTGTACACTGATGATGACTGTCGAAACATGTATGTAGCGTAAGGCCTAGGCCTTATTAAATTGTTCAGGCATTGCCTGAAATGATCGTTCTCAAAAGCATCGTCATATTTTTGAATTTTATTAGTGGTTTATTGTGTCATCGATCATTTGGTAACATATACTGTATATATATATATATATATATATATATAAAATATACTCGTAGAGATGGTAATAGATTTGCCTCAAAATTTATTAAGAAAATAGACGAGATCTTTCGGGCGTAACCCTTTATCAAGTCAGTGACATA
>NW_022704079.1:0-850 GCF_011630105.1 Anneissia japonica | reverse complement strand
CTATATTGAATGCTGTTTACACTCACAATTTCAGAGTCATAGATAGTACAATGATTAAAACGGCTGAGCAAGCCAAAATCGTCTCAATTCACATCACATGAGACATTTTTTTTTCCAATGTGGTATCCATTCCTTTTCGATATCTGCGTAAATTTTAGAACTATATTTGGCTCTCCTTTAGATGTTTTCTTCAACGCAGATCTAGGGCATAGGCCTAAATGGTGAATCCCCACAAATTTCAACATGTTTGTGAAAAGTAAACAACTTCATCATTATAAAAATTGTATTTTCAATTTTTTGGTGGATTTTATTAAATGTGTATAAAGAATGTATTTCAATTATTGAATCAATATTCTGACCTTAAATTCCGATGTTGAGCTCGAAAAATTCGTAAATTCTAGGCCTATTCTAACCTACTCAGTAAGTATACTAATCAAGGAAGTTCTGATCATCACTGCATGTGATTGCACATGTGCAACCACTATGCAGTGTATACTAAGAAGTTAAAATGGGAAACTAATTTTCCGTACCATATGACATACCACGATGTTCAATCATCATCAATCAATGTGTTTGAATCGATATTAGGCCTGCAGGAAAATAGTTTGTTAATAAAACATTGATAAACATTGTTCATTTTGTAGGATGCTTGAATACCATACAAAATTAAGGAATATCATATGAGTGAGTACTGTATGTGTGTAAACTTGTCTCTTTCTTATCTGTGCCTGGGATAGCCAGCTAAGTCCTGGCAGGCTTATGGCGCCTTAGCCTGCCTAGGCCTGATACTGTAGCCTACACAGTGGCTGTAGGCCTATCTAACCTAGGCCTAAACTCACGATACGATATT
>NW_022704078.1:0-528 GCF_011630105.1 Anneissia japonica | reverse complement strand
CTAACATGTATGAATTCGAAGGCCTGCTCTTTTCATTTGTGGTGAGCATTAGTATAGCAATATCACCTCCCAACTTATGTTGACTGCTCTGGTGGTTTAATATCTAGCAATTTGATACAACATGGTTGTAGCTGTAGAAAACTAAACGTGGGTGGTAGACATTTTAAAGGTGGGTGGGTGATAACATTGGCAAAATAATAAGAGTGAATTTTAAGGATGGCAAGAGGTTAATAAAGGAGGGCAGAGGGCCATGAAATTAACTTTTAGACCGGATGGAAAACTTCCAAGTCTGGGTTGCTCCACCCACCGTAACTACATCCCTGTACCACAATTACAAAAAATGTGTTGACTTTTGTACAGAAGTGAATCAACAAAAACCGAAAGGTCTACTGATTAATCTCAGATAACAAAGTATAATACATACTCCAAGTATTGAAATACACGCCATCGTGTTGGGATTCAATATTTCGACATTAATTATGTCATCATCAGGATGACATTATGATGATGACATATGATGATGACATA
>NW_022704077.1:0-1090 GCF_011630105.1 Anneissia japonica | reverse complement strand
TTGCCTAGTGGCATAACATGCTCATTGTGGCACTTCCAATTGGGTCGTGACAAAGTGCGAGCCAGTGAATAATGCAAGCCAATGCGCGAGCCATGTGAGCCAGCGAGCCATACATTTTAAATCCTTTTTTTTTCTACTGGGGAGTTTTGCCTGTGTAGTCCAGTCATGCGCAGTACATACACTTTTGGACGTCGATCCGAAAGTATGCAGCGCTGATAGAGATGTTGTTAAAATACAGATATACATATACATACATACAGATATATTTATATAATATATAAATTATAATATTATATAAACTGTATTTATTCATATATTTATTTATATATATTATTTTATATATACTGTATATATTTATATATTTATTTATATATTTTAATATTTATTTATATATTTTTATATTTATTTGTATATTTATATATATATTTATTTATATATTCCTTTATATTTATATATATTTATATGATGTATATATATTTTGTATATATATATCTATATATTTATTTATATATACTGTATTATTATATTATATATACTTTAATTATTCATATATTCATTTATATATTTATTTATATATTTATTTGTATATTTATTTATATTTATATATATATTTGTTTATATATTTATCTATATATTAATAAATATATTAATATATATGTATATATATAAATATATATATAAAATATAAAAAACATAGGAACATATTAATATATATAAATATATAAATAAATATACAAATAAATATGTATATATAAATATATAAATAAATATATGAACATATTAATATATATAATTATATAATAAATATATACAAATAAATACACAAATAAATATACAAACAATATATAAACAAAATTTTAAATAATTATATAAATAAATATATAAACATATAAATATATAAATATATATAAATACATATACATATATATATATAAATATACAAATAAATATACAAACACATATAAGTAAATATATAAATAATTACAGTATGTATAAAATAATAATACAGTATATATATATATATATATATATAAATATATATATATACAAATAAGTATATAAAATAAATACATAAATAAATTTAAAATAA
>NW_022704076.1:0-519 GCF_011630105.1 Anneissia japonica | reverse complement strand
TTTTCTCCTACTTGATCCGAACAAGGTCCTCGGCGACAACAGGTCGACGCGAACGTCCCACGCTCTTTCGTCTTCCTTCTCCCGGACTGTCGGACAAAGCCTGCATTTGGGCATCCCGGGAAGTTCGTAGCGAAAGTACATTTCTATGCTGCGATCGAAGTTTTCCAGTCTCTGAAGAGACGGCACCGGGCTGCAAAGCGTTTTTCTCTTTTTGGACTTGCTGGCTATTCCCATTCCTAATTTCGGTAAGAACGTTCTGAAAGCGTATTTAAAAGAACCCGTTCCGTCCTCTCGTCTCTTCCTCTTCGTATTCCTTCTTCTCGCTGCCGGAGCGTCGTCTTCACCGTCGTCGCTCTCGTCTTCGCTGTCGCACTCGTCGTCGTCGTCTTCTTCGCTCTCTTCGTCGTCGCCGCCGTCGCTGTCGTCGCCGTCATCGTCTTCTTCGCTCTCATCATCTTCTTCTTCGTCGTCGTCGTCGCCGTCTTCAATGGGGGAATCCATCAGCATCTCGTACCTCAT
>NW_022704075.1:811-1105 GCF_011630105.1 Anneissia japonica | reverse complement strand
TGGACCTTTCTTTTTATTCCAAGGGTAGTTTTCAACTGATAACATTCATTAATACCAATAACCAATTAGCTGCACTGAGCAGTAAATCTAGTAAATAATGCAGTATTTAAGCCAGACTTAGACTAGGAAGGGAGGGAGTGGCGGGGGGTGGGGAAGCCTAGCCTATGCGTGGTTAGGTTGAACCTCTGTAATAAAATCGAGTCTAGGCTATGCCTAGGTTAGAGACCTATGTCTACATAGATAGGGCTCTATAGTACTAGTAGGCCTTAAGCCTAATATAGGAGGCTAGTAGTA
>NW_022704075.1:0-766 GCF_011630105.1 Anneissia japonica | reverse complement strand
CTAGGGAGGTACTATTAGGGGGACCCACTATGACACTCAAAGTAGGGAGCCTCTTGGCAATTCTAAATACCTAGGCCCTTCACCCCTAAGCGAGAGGCCCGGCTTTTTCCCACACATGATCTAGCCGAAAGTTGTTCATCTAGGCCTAAACTAGGATACGCCGAGGGCCTTTGTCTAGGCCTAGGTTGACTGAACTTTAATGTTTTTTAAAGCATTAGAGTTAATATAAGTCTAAACTTTTAGAGAAAGACATGATATACATACCTGTATACGTACTATTTTAAATCCAAAAAACCCTGTAAATGCGTGTGTTTACAGTCATAATTCGGATGAATTCCAAAATGGCGTATTTAGAAATTGGTTTAAAAATCTACGCTGGTTCCCGGCGTTTAAGGCTGTTCCAGTATAGTAATTAAACTGTTGTAATCTGGTTGTATATACAATATACAGGACGGCATAAGCCAGATAAGGATTATATAACCCTCGCATATTGCATTTTACAAGGACAGTCACCAGTCCTATATATATGAATATGATGACAGTAGAATAATGGGGTGCACCAGTGGACGAACTGTCAAACCAAATCCCAAATACAATAGCTCTATGTTTGCACAGTAATTTAAAAAAAATGCAAGCGTTGATTGAACATTGATTGGATTACTGAACGTTGATTATTGAACATTGATTTGATTGCTGAAAGTCGATTATTGAACATGGAATGAACATTGATTATACATTGATTATTGAACATTGATTGAACATTGAT
>NW_022704074.1:17236-19844 GCF_011630105.1 Anneissia japonica | reverse complement strand
AACAAATATATATATGCATATCTACATGGAAAGAAAGGAATTTGAACTCCTTAATACAACAATAAATAAATAAATAAAGATTCTAACAGCAAGTCAAAATTTAAATGAAAGCAATCTTAATTAACTTTGAATGCAAGAAAAAAAAATAGGCCAAATGCCAGCCAAATTTAGACCTTGTCAAAGTTCCATCGAGAAGAAAGAAAGAAAACAGCAATCTGAGTCAATATCAAACGCTATGCAGCTTCCTGTGGACGATTTCTTGCTGAATGTGTTTAAGTGTTCAAATTCTGACGAAGGATTAAGGCAGTTCTGTTTGCATGGGCCTCGATTCAGCTCGTGTTCCATGTCAAATTAACTTTGAATGCAAGAAAAAAAAAAGAAATAGTCCAAATGCCAGCAAAATTTAGACCTTGTCAAAGTTCCACCGAGAAGGAAGATAACAGCAATCTGAGTCAATATCAAACGCTATGCAGCTTCCTGTGGACGATTTCTTGCTGAATGTGTTTAAGTGTTCAAATTCTGACGAAGGATTAAGGCAGTTCTGTTTGCATGGGCCTCGATTCAGCTCGTGTTCCATGTCAAATTAACTTTGAATGCAAGAAAAAAAAAGAAATAGTCCAAATGCCAGCAAAATTTAGACCTTGTCAAAGTTCCACCGAGAAGAAAGATAACAGCAATCTGAGTCAATATCAAATGCTATGCAGCTTCCTGTGGTCAATTTCTTGCTGAATGTGTTCAAGTGTTCAAATTCTGACGAAGGATTAAGGCAGTTCTGTTTGCATGGGCCTCGATTCTACTCGTGTTCCATGTCAAATTAACTTTGAATGCAATGTAAAAAGAAATAGGCCAAATGCCAGCAAAAGTTACACCTTGTCAAAGTTCCATCGAGAAGAAAGATAACAGCAATCTGCGTCAACATCAAACGCTATGCAGTTTCCTGTAGACGATTTTCTGCTGACCGTGTTTAAGTGTGCAAATTCTGACGAAGGATTACAACAGTTCTGTTTGCATGGGCCTCGATTCAACTCGTGTTCCATGTCAAATTAACTTTGAATGCAATGTAAAAAGAAATAGGCCAAATGCCAGCAAAAGTTAGACCTTGTCAAAGTTCCATCGAGAAGAAAGATAACAGCAATCTGCGTCAACATCAAACGCTATGCAGTTTCCTGCAGACCGTGTTTAAGTGTGCAAATTCTGACGAAGGATTACAACAGTTCTGTTTGCATGGGCCCCGATTCAGCTCGTGTTCCATGTCACACTGCCATTCTAGCGAAGTCACAAGAAATCTGATTGAAAAAAAAAAAAAGAAAGAAAAACATATATTTTAATATTTATCAAATTTGACATCTGCTTTTTTTTTTTGTTTATAATATTTATTTATTTATTTTTGCTTACCTTTTATTATTTTTCATCTTAGCAGCCGTTTGTGCAGGGAGAAGAAAATGATAGACTGATGAGAAGTCGATGGTACGAGTGAACAAGCTATGGGAAAAAAAAAAACACACACACATTTATTTGAATTGATTAAACGAATGATATAATAATATGCATATGATGACGACGACGTCGCCACCGCCACTGCTGCTGCACTTACCCACCGGGATAACCGTTCTCGATCTACCGTACAATCTTCGATCGCCGGAAAGTAATCTTCTCTTTCGAAATCATGCATTGCTGATGACATATCGACAGAGCTACCACGGGAAAATGTGCATAGGCCTAGATCTATTAAGTCTGATACTACAACAACAACAACAACAACAACTGTCTCTTATACACATCGTAAATACCTTTACAATAGTATTCTACTCTTGGTTGATGAAACAGACAGACAGACATACAAGCCAATTGAAGGGCCTAGGCCTATACGTAGTCGGCCTGTTAATATACCCTCCCCACCTCCTTATCCCTTTTCAGAATATAGTACGAAAGCAACGCATCGATGTGCTTAGCTTTAGCTTGGTGCAGCTAGGCTCTCTGCCCTAGGTCTAAACGACTACGAAAAGATGCAACTTGGTACAATTATATCGTTTGTCAACTGTTTAGACACATATACTATTGAAATAAATGAATATCTTCTTACCTATATTAAGAATCTATGCAGGTTCTTCGCTGTTGTCGACAATAACATGGTGATCGGTGTCTTTGCCTTCGTTGTTCTTTCTTTCCAGTTAAAAACTAATTATATGCAGCAGCACGCGCGCGCTTGTTAAAGAATGTTCTAGGAATGGCCTAACTTGTAAACTGGTTAAACGAGGTGAAATGAAGCTTAGTTTTATCTGCAAAACGAAAAAAAAAAATAAGTTAAACAAATAAAAAAACAAAACAAAGATGAATAAAATGATTAATCCATCACAATTAAGAAGAAGAAAAAAAAAACAAGTCAATGTAGGCCCGTGAAACACCGAAGGGGGGGGGGTTTAAAAACGAGCCATGACAAGTCCTATTCGAGTGTAGCGTTGGAACGATGACGACGACGACGTCATAAGGCTTGTATTCTGTATTGTGGAGAAAAAAACAGAACAGTTGAAAAGGGGTATTCGACGAAAGACCATGGAGCCTACCGATGGAGATGACTTTGAACTGTTTGATTTTTTATTTGAATCGG
>NW_022704074.1:14672-17095 GCF_011630105.1 Anneissia japonica | reverse complement strand
GAACGTACCCTCGCGAACGAGAACTTCGAACACGGTCGCTGACTTTGTGGATTGCGCACCGGCGGATCTACCCACACCGTTGATGGTGACCAGACCGAGCCAAGGGAAAACCGACATATTCGATCTTGTCATGCTGTTGGCGATGGCGTGCGTGCATTCGGACGACAGGTCGGAAGGCGTGCGACTGCGAACCGAAGACGGAACGGTTCGAAATGCAGCTTTGTTACCGTTCACGGTCATTAGACGCATGACGCAGAGACACGAAATCGTACTGGAATGGAGCGCAGAAGAAACTGATGCGTGCAAAAGGAGACTAACTGGATTGCCGTTTGGAAATACTTTGATAGGTATGTATTCCTCTTCTTTTCCCCCCAACCCCCCATCCCACTTCTTTTTCCCCTTCTTTCTCCCCCTTCTTTCTCCCCCTTCTTTTTCCCTTTTTTCCTATTTTTTTTGTCTTAATTTTGTTTGGTTTTTTGTTTTAAAGGTAACACTGTTCACCTGGTCGGATCCGCTAGTAAGGATAAACGCCACATGCAATGCGGCACGGATTTGCTCGACTGGTTCACGGAAGTCAACTTGAACGGTAGTCTGTCGACGATGGCAACGTCGGAGCGAGGCCGTTCGACCGTAACGTCGGTAGCTACGGTGATCAACGACGTAACCGACGTGGAGAAAAGGTTCGGTCATGCACTGTTCTGGCGTTTCGTCGGACGGGCGATGGCCTCCATTCCGGACGATCCGCTTTGGTGCGAAGTGGTCGGCGCTGCCGATATGTTGACCGTGCAGGAAGGCAGACTGCGGAGTGCCGAGGCGAAACGATCGACGTTGCAGAAGGAAGTGCAGAGACTGGAGGGACGACCGGTGACGAGAGGTCGAACGTCCGAATACCATCGATTGGCAGAGGAGGTGGTATCTAACGGAGCTTTGGCCGATTTGATCTCGAAACTAGCCGAGGCTAGAATTCGTTTGAAAGCTGCCGACGAAACAGTCGAACAATTAAAAAATCAGATAACCGAATTGAGAATTGAATTTGAGAAAGCCGAACTAAAGTGGAACGAAAAAGAACAACGACAGAAAGAGATGCACCCAAAAAGTGTCGTTTTCATATCTCAAATCAATTTAAAATAAATTTTTTGCGAGGTCCAAAAGTCACGGAACCTAGCTCACCCACGAAGCTCACCCTGTCTTCGTTCGATCTCATAACGTTAAGAGATAGGTGAGCAAGGTCCTATCCTTCAACACTGGGCCCAAAAAGTGTCGTCCTCATATCTCAAATCAATTTGTTAAAATAAATTTTTTGAACTTTGCGAGGTCCAAAAGTCACGCAACCTAGCTCACCCACGAAGCTCACCTAGGCTTCGTTCGATCTCATAACGTTAAGAGATAGGTGAGCAAGGTCCTATCCGTCAACACTGGGCACAAAAGTGTCGTCCTCATATCTCAAATCAATTTGTTAAAATACATTTTTTGAACTTTGCGAGGTCCAAAAGTCACGGAACCTAGCCCACCAACGAAGCCCACCCTGTCTTCGTTCGATTTCCCAACGCTAAGATATAGGGATGCGCGAATTCCGTCTTGAAATCCCGGTTTCCTCTCGCCTTCGTGTAACGAAAGACGCGGAATTCGGGTTTCTCGGTTGGCTTCGAAGGGTCCTATCCTTCAACACTGGCCCCAAAAAGTGTCGTCTTCATATCTCAAATCAATTTGTAAAAAAAATTTGTTTGAACTTTGCGAGGCCCAAAAGTCACGGAACCTAGCCTATCCACGAAGCTCACCCTGTCTTCGTTCGATCACATAACGTTAAGTGATAGGTGAGCAAGGTGCTATCCTTCAACACAAGTGTCGTCCTCATATTTCAAATCAATTTGTAAAAAATTTTTTTTTTAACTTTGCGAGGTCCAAAAGTCACGGAACCTAGCCCACCCACGAAGCCCACCCTGTCTTCGTTCGATCGAATCCCTCTCCCAACGTTAAGAGATACGAGTCCTCGAATTCCGTCTTGCAAACCCGATTTCCGCTGTCTCCGTGGACCGAAAGACGCGGAATTCGGGTTTCTCGGTTGTCTTCGAAGGGTCCTATCCTTCAACACTGGCCCCAAAAAGTGTCGTCTTCATATCTCAAATCAATTTGTAAAAAACAATTTTTTGAACTTTGCGAGGTCAAAAAGTCATGGAACCTAGCCTATCCACGAAGCTCACCCTGTCTTCGTTCGATCTTATAACGTTAAGAGATAGGTGAGCAAGGTGCTATCCTTCAACACTGGGCCCAAAAAGTGTCGTCTTCATATCTCAAATCAATTTGTAAAAATTTTTTTTTTCATCTCTGCGAGGTCCAAAAGTCACGGAACCTAGCTCACCCACGAAGTCCACCTGGGCTTCGTTCGATAACAGACAACCGAAAACGAAAAAAAAAAAAAAAAA
>NW_022704074.1:8271-12970 GCF_011630105.1 Anneissia japonica | reverse complement strand
TAAAAACGTCATGCCTGTGTAGGACGCCAACTAACGGTTGTATATTCTTTTTATTACCCAGTGCAGCGCAGCGCAGCGCGGTAGAAGTACGCCCGCTATAAACTCAGTAAGCAGAAAACAAAAGTACCTTATCTTGTGGAGAACAGATAAACAGACAAACCGACCATGCGCGGTGCAGTACTGGGTAATAAAACATATACAAGCGTTAGTTGGCGTCCTACACTAGCTGCATATGGGCGTATCGTTTTTTACGCTCTCAATGAGCGTTGTTGGCTCTCTTGTTCTATTTATACTCTTTGATTTGAGATATGAGGACGACACTTTTTGGGACCAGTGTTGAAGGATAGGACACTGCTCACCTATTTCTTAACGTTATGAGATCGAACGAAGACAGGGTGGGCTTCGTTGGTGGGCTAGGTTCCGTGAGTTTTGGACCTCGCAAAGTTCAAAAAATTTATTTTAACAAATTGATTTGAGATATGAGGACGACACATTTTGGGGCCTGTGTTGAAGGATAGGACAATTCGAAGCCATTTTTTTTAATTACTTTTCCGTTTCCCAGCTGGTGCTTCGAATCTCCAGTTTCCTTTTTTTTCGTACCTTCGTTCGGAACCGCTGACGTAGACGGCCAGTACCGATGACGTCTTATATTTGCTTCGGAGGGTCCTATCCTTCAACACAGGCCCCAACAAGTGTCGTCCTCATATCTCAAATCAATTTGTAAAAAAAATTTTTTTGAACTTTGCAAGGTCCAAAAGTCACGGAACCTAGCTCACCCACGAAGCTCACCCTGTCTTCGTTCGATCTCATAACGTTAAGAGATAGGTGAGCAAGGTCCTATCCTTCAACACTGGGCCCAAAAAGTGTCGTCCTCATATCTCAAATCAATTTGTAAAAAAAATTTTTTTGAACTTTGCGAGGTCCAAAAGTCACGGAACCTAACTCACCCACGAAGCTCACCTAGGAATCGTTCGATCGAATCCCTCTCCCAACGTTAAGAGTTGCGAGTTCTCGAATTCCGACTCGATAACCCGGTTTCCTCTCTCCTTCGGGTAACGAAAGACGCGGAATTCGGGTTTCTCGGTTGTCTTCGAAGGGTCCTATCCTTCGACACTGGGCCCAAAAAGTGTCGTCCTCATATCTCAAATCAATTTTTAAAAAAAAATTTTTTGAACTTTGCGAGGTCCAAAAGTCACGGAACCTAGCCCACCCACGAAGCTCACCTAGGCTTCGTTGGATCGATTCCCTCCCACAACGTTAAGAGATGCGAGTCATCGAATTCCAACTCGATAACCCGATTTCCTCTCGCCTTCGTGTAACGAAAGACGCGGAAATCGGGTTTCTCGGTTGTCTTCGAAGGGTCCTATCCTTCAACACATGCCCCAAAAAGTGTCGTCTTCATATCTCAAATCAATTTGTTAAAATAAATTTTTTGAACTTTGCGAGGTCCAAAAGTCACGGAACCTAGCTCACCCACGAAGCTCACCTAGGCTTCGTTCGATCTCATAACGTTAAGATATAGGCGAGCAAGGTCCTATCCTTCAACACTGGCCCCAAAAAGTGTCGTCCTCATATCTCAAATCAATTTGTTAAAATAAATATTTTGAACTTTGCGAGGTCTAAAAGTCACGGAACCTAGCCTACCCACGAAGCCCACCCTGTCTTCGTTCGATCGAATCCCTCTCCCAACGTTAAGAGATACGAGTCCTCGATTTCCGTCTTGCACCGGTTTCCCGCTGTCTCCGTGGACCGAAAGACGCGGAATTCGGGTTTCTCGGTTGTCTTCGAAGGGTCCTATCCTTCAACACTGGCCCCAAAAAGTGTCGTGTTCATATCTCAAATCAATTTGTAAAAAAAATTTTTTTTCATCTCTGCGAGGTCCAAAAGTCACGGAACCTAGCTCACCCACGAAGTCCACCTGGGCTTCGTTCGATAACAGACAACCGAAAACGAAAAAAAAAAAGCACAGATATACGACTTTTCATGTTTTGTGTTTTTTTTTATTTTGTCTAAATTTACAAACACAACTTGTTATTCTTTTCGTGTTTAACACTTGAAAATTTTCGTATCTTTGGGAAGTACGCATCTCGTGACACGTTCCGCTATCGGTGTTCTGCACAAGTAACACTTGATGGCATGCGATGCGCGCACGCCTCTCATGCCATCATGTGTTTGCACGGTAGCATCACGATTGCGATGGGATCTTGGCGACATATCGAACACGTGTCTTCTTCCGACACTTCCCTTTCCGGTACACCGAGAATTTCCTTCATCGTCCTGGTCAATCGTCTGTTCTCTTCTCGCAATTGATTCACATTCGACATACCCTTGTCGCATATGGTCCTTTTTATCGCCAAAGCTATTATTTGTTCTTCGTCCGTTCCTTCAATTTTAATTTTCAACATTTCGGATAAACCTAAACCGATGCTAGCACATTGCAAGTAGAATCCCTCCACGTCATTTGTCAACCGTTCGATGCGGTCGTCCGATACACGTCTGCATAGATTCAACATCGATTTAAGTTTCTCGGCACCACGAAGGATGTATTCGGTGAAGATCTCTAATTGTTTGGCCGATTCATCTATCGGCGATTTAAAGATAGATACCATCTTCCTCGTGTCTTGAATCAATCTTACGTCATCGAACATGTGGCGCCGGTCTGCTCCTTTCAGGCTTTCTTCATCTCTTTATAGATTTAAATACGATAACGTCATCGATTTACAAAGGTATGAGTCGAATTTTTGATAACGTTTCTGTTTTTGGCCTGCCGATGCCATCTTCCTCGTGTCTTGAATCAATCTGACGTCATCGAAAATGTGGCGCCGGTCTGCTCCTTTCAGGCTTTCTTCGTCTCTTTATAGATTTAAATACGATAACGTCAGCGATTTACATAGGTATGAGTCGATAACATGTAAAAAAAAATTTTGATGACGTTTCTGTTTTTGATGACGTTTCTGCTTTTGGCCTTTATATAAAAGGCCATGAAGGGAAACAATCATTCAGTTTCAAGAGGAGCCCATCCTTTCAGTTTACATTCTCCTAGTCGCAGATTTGCCGGGACAGGGACCGTCCATGTCAGGTGTATTGAGTTTGATTTAACGGTTCGTCGTCGCCTTGCTGGAGAGAATGGGACGATTTCACAAATGTGCCCCGTCCGTCAGACGAGTAATGCTATTCCGTCGATCAGAGGTCGGTATCGGGCTGCCCTTCTCGAAGGGAAGCGAAAGCGCAGACACTATTCTCTCTCGTATAGTCGGCGATGTTTTCCGTTACTGACGAGATGCAGACCGGTAATTGGACGGACCCGCCGGATGACGTCTTCCCTGCCCCTCCTATCCACAACGCATTGTTTGTTATGACCTTTGCAAGACTCAAGATACAACCGATCAGACTGCTCTCACGCGAGAGCCTTTTTTTTTTGTTGGAAGGAATGCTCTCCCGCGAGAGCTTAAAGAGATCCGTTCGTCCGGCTCATCGGTAAGACGGGTACTGCTATTCCGTTGAATACTGCTCGCAGTTGAGGGTCGGTCGATGGATTTTTACATGGTTTTATTTATTTATTCATTTTTTTGTGGGGGAGGGGGTCGTGCATTTTTTGATTATGAATAAAAGACAAAATTTTCGGTGAGATTACGTAACTGTATTACAGGTAAAAGCAGATTGCCAACTGCCCTAGCTATCTCGTCTATTCCGTCTTCCAGTGGGCATGAATCCAGGAGCGAAAACATTGCAGTTCGTCCGTTCGGTGTTTCGAACACGCCGTTCACTTCGTTTTTCAGTTTGTCTGCGGCCTCGACGAAATGCTGTACGTCCACCGTACGTAATTCCGATTCCAAAACGTCGACGCCAGATTGCGAATGCGTTTCCAAATTTTTTAATTTCGAGAAATGGCTTTCGAGTAGCATGACTTGGGCATTCAGCTCGTACTTTATCATCTGCAGTCGGAAAAACTTGCAATCACTCCAGAACAGACCCTGAAGTCCGGTTACAATTAATTTAACGTTTGCGAGACGAGAGTGAAACTGCTTGCAAGTAGCAAGATCAATCACCGCTTCTTGACGACTACACGGCTCGGTCTGCGCTGGTGTACGGGCTCTCCGTCGCCACGCCTGCAGTTCGTGCAGCAGAACTGTAAAGACCTTCGAGTGTTCGAGTAACACGGCCACATAATCCAACTCGGAGTCCTTATCCGCAATAGATACCATGTTTAAGGCGTAACGGTGGAGATTTCGATTGGCCATCGTTAGATCGGTGCAAAGCATCGCATCGAAATCGTCGTCGGTTACGTTCGTGGAACACTTCCAACCGGCGACTTCTGCCATTCCTTTCGTTACAAATTTGTCTACGTGATCGATGCACGAGTCCGATATCTGTTGAAATTCTAAATGCAATTCTTTCAGCGGACTCGTGTAGATTATCTCTCGATTGTCAGCTGAATACATTGTCGATACCAGATATTTAATCTGACGTTCGATCACTCGCAGACCGCTCGCAGCCCGTACAAATCGTTCCAATCTCACAGTCTCCATCGTGAATGAACAGGGGTGTTTATAAAAAAAAAAAAAAAAAAAAAAAAAAAAAACCAAAACCAAAACCAAAACAGAATGTGACAACACTTTTTTTTTTTTTTTTTTTCAAAACATTTATTTTAATTCACATTGATGAAATTGACATGAGAGTTTGACTTCGATTAATCTGC
>NW_022704074.1:7392-8188 GCF_011630105.1 Anneissia japonica | reverse complement strand
CCTCGCTCCTGTTGCCTGCCACTATCAGTGCCGGTACCACGCAGGAGATCGCAACATTTTCGTCCAGACTTTTCTTTTTCTGTCCTTTCAGCTTTATGACGAATTTACCGTCGCCGGACGTGTGATCGACGTAAATGTTGATTGTGAACTCGTTCTCTACATCGTCGACGGTGAAGAATGTGGGATCGAATGATGATGATGATACCCAGTCTTTCTGTTCCGAAGCGGTTTCCACGTGAATTTTGTATCCGCCTTGAAAGTCTTCGATCCAGAGTACCTTTCGTGTCCGGCTCATGTCGGTGTCTGTACTCAGAGATGGAAAACTTTTCAATTTACGAGATCCGTCGTAGTCGTCGCAACGTCACAACGCCGTCTCCGCGTTTGCAACCGGCAAGATGGCACCGCTTCTACCGATCTGCTCGGCCGTCAAATTACTCCAAGACAATACACCGAATAACCCGCCGCATTCGGCCTCCAGGCTGTTTTTGAGTCGAATCTCAACTCCGACGGCCGTGTCCCCGGCGCTCCTGTTTCCCCCAAATCTCTGTTCCGGTACCACGCACGTGATCACCAGATCTTCGTCCAACGTCCTGTTTATCCGACCTTTCAGACTCACTCTGAGGTTACCGTCCGTGGGCGTGTGATCTACGTAGATGGTGAACGTGTACACGGCGTTCGGTTGGTCTACGGTGAAAAATGCCGGATCGGACGAGTCTCTATTCCAGCCCTTCCATGTGGTTTCGGTCGTCGTCGTCGTCGTCGGAAGAACGCTTCTCACGCGTATCTTGTATCCTCC
>NW_022704074.1:3757-6992 GCF_011630105.1 Anneissia japonica | reverse complement strand
GTTCCGCTAGGCTCGCACGATCCCAATCGCGACATGAGTGTGTTCGTTCGAGGCTTGCGGTGCGTAAATATATGAAAGGCGCGTTGAAAACACTTATTGTCCCAATATAGTGCGTATGAAACCGCCGTGCAGTCTGTCTGCATCGCACAAACGCACGCATCGGCTACCGTCCATCGTGTGTACCGAGTGGGCAAGTTTGCGTATCCTTTATTTAACTAGGGATCGGAAATTTCCCTGATCATCGCAAGATGTAGAAATGGAACGACGGCGACTCAGATCAAAAACAACACGCACCATTCCAAGCGCGATCGGTTCTTTTCTCCTGTCTTCCTCTTCCTCTTCTTCTTCTTCTCCTCATCCTCCTCATTCTCATCCTCCTCGTTCTTTGAAACGGATACGTAAAGTCTCGAAATACCATTGGAAAGGCTTGTAGGTGCAAGGACGGCCCTCTGGAACGTATCGGGGTACCGTTTTTGTAATTGATTGTTGATTTTACCCAAAGAAAACGATCCGTGCAATGTAGATTGATAAGTTCGTCCGTTCGGTGTTTCGAACACGCATTCATCCTCCTCCCCATCCTCCTTTTCCTCCTCTTCGTCGTAGTCGTAGTCGTCGTCGTCGTTGTGGTATTTTCTTTTTTTCCCTTTACCCGTTCATCCTGTTGTTGTTTTTGTTGTTCTTCTTCTTGTTCCTTTTCCCAAAGGATGGCGTCGTCCACGCTCATCGTGGCCAATATGACATTGAACCACAGTCTCTTGTTTGCGGCGGTGGGTCTGTGAACGTGCAACGATATGCCGATGCCGTGTTGTTTACCTATTCCGGTGATCGTGCGTTATAGGTGCGTAACGTCCACCTCCGTTTTGCCGTCTCCGATAAGCGAGGCTCCCCACACGTCGTTGTCTATCGCTTGAGGTTCCCTGCGGGGTTTCACCCCGTTGGGCAGAGACGCTACGATAGATTTCCATACAGCCATCACCATAGACCGGGTCGGAAGGGCAGGGTGAATTCTATGTTTTCGGACGCGGAAACGACGTGGTCGCCTACACTCTCTTTTTTAACCGGTAAGATCAAACCTCACCGGGCAATTATCATTCGCCTCGGTTCGTAACGAGAGCCGTCCGGTAATTGTAGAACGATCGATAATAGTGTGACGAATTTGAGAAGCGAATAGCAGAATTGCATGATTTACGCGTTAAAACCTGCAGAAACGCTAACATGTTTCTTGACGATGTCGACTACGCGTGTCACGTGGATAACCGTCGTAAAGCGTGCATGAAGAAAGTGGCGGACGAATTCGGAGACAAACGGCTGTTTCTTCTGGACGAGGCGCATTCGCGGAAGTTGCGCGACATGATCGACGATCTTCCCAATTGCAAATCTCTGTTGACGAGATTGTCCGATTCCATTTCGGTCAGAGCCATGTTCGAGCACGGGTTGCGCTCGCGCGCTTGCGGAATGGTGGACGTCGACGAATCCACGGTGGAGATTCCATCGCCGCCACCGTGCACATTGAACGCTTTTCTAGAAAAGTACGAAGACCATCTCGGTCGATTCGTTCGCGACACCATCAGATCCATATGGATATACGGTTTCGTCCCCACCACGTGCAAGGACGGCGTTCCCCTGGTAGTCGACGTAGACGAGTGTCTCGTGTTCAGGGACGACGAAGGCGTTCTGTACGGTCGCCAGGTCATGACGGGCGAGCCCGTACGCATGGTGATCTGGGACCACCCGGACGTGGACGGTCGAACCAGGAGCGCGGTGTCGTATCTTTTCAGAAGTTGCGAGTACGTCAGACTTTTGAAAGAGTATCATCTGGCGGCCGTCCGTAACTCTGCATCGAATTTCATCGTAACCGGACCTCCGAACTCGAAGCGCGGCGGTGACGGTGCGAACGACGACGACGACGACGACAACCAAAACAGAGAAGAGAACCGGGTCACGGAAGCAGCCGTCGAAAATCTTATAAGAGCGAGAACGATCGGCATGCCGTTGGCCGTGTCTCTGCTGGACGATGCACGCAAGACCAAGACGGTGGACGAACGCGAGAAGCTGTTGGGGAGCTCGAAAAATGCCGGATCGAGAAAGAGTACATGAGAAAACGAATGATCGCGGAGAGACACAGCGGCCAACGCGGCGTCCCCGACATCATCACCGAAGACGTTGGTGACAGCAGAAGTATGCTGGCGTGCAGGTTCGACGCGAAGGCGTACCCGGGTGTCGAATCTGCAGTTTCCGCGTTGAACGCCCTCGTTGGAAACGTGCTGTTGGGATCGATACCGACCGAAGCCGGAGCACGCTTTCAATCCTCCTCTTCCTCTTCCTCCTCCTCCTCTTCTTCTTGTTCGGAAAAGATGATGAACAGAGTGCTGGAAACCTGTTCCAAATCGTGGCAGGAGTTTCTGGTCAGCGTGGCGCTAGCCGAATGGATCCGTGAATCCGGAATTCCGATGAAACCGTGGACGAGATGAACCATACAGGACATCGACGTTTTGATGCCAGTCTTACCCTACTTAAGAACGGGATGCGGTTCCAGGCTTCTGGCCGAGATGCTAGACTTATCCGAGAACGATTTCGTTCAATCTATGACCATAGGTATTTCCACGTCGTCGTCGTCGTCGTCGTGCACGTAATTTAGATCTCTAGCGGTGCCGACGAGCACGGTGTCACCGGTTGAGTTGAATGCTTCCAACACGGCCGTCTCGTTCTGCAACGGCGTCAACCAGGCGCTGGCCGTTGCCAACCTGGCCTCTGCAGCCGACGTCAAGCCGGCGAACCTGCAGTAACCGTGCACGCGTCCGCTTGAATCCATTCTGTAGGACATGTAGCTCATGTTTTTCGTTTTCATCCTCTGGAATATCCTAAACGCATGACCGCGCGGGATGGTAAACTTCCAGTGGAGCGAAATTTTTTTTTTACGGTTGTTTTTGCTGTGGTTGTTGTTCTTCTTGTTCTTGTCGTCGTCGTCTTCCGCGCAGTCTTCGAAGAAGAGAGAATTTCCTCGTGCCCTCTACTGCCCCCACTTTAGTCTTTCTGACGATGCCTTCGGTGAAGAGCAGGCCTTGGCAAGACGCGATCTCAGATTGGGCAAGCTTTTTTCTCTTTACGAATTTGGGTGCAGTGCCTTCGAAAATCACGCTGTCCACCGTACCGCAAATACCGACGCGATGTACGGTTGTTTCGTTTACCTTCACCTCTCCGATCCACGATCCAGGTGTGGGATGCGGGGGAGCGG
>NW_022704074.1:2621-3623 GCF_011630105.1 Anneissia japonica | reverse complement strand
AGGACGTACCACGCGCAGAGGTCGCGACGATGCTGACAGCACGCGTGCGCCCTGTACTTTGGAGCATCGCATTCGATCGACTTTTCCAGCTTCCACGTACCTCGGCCCGAAGATAGGTCCAGCGTCTCGAAGCATCGCTGCCACCACCGCTGAGCACGAGAAATCGATCTTTGAACGAGGTCAGACTGACCGACTCTTCCATACCGCGTACCACGTTCGAATCGGGAAAGTGAGCGATGCATCCGGTGACCGGGTTGTAACAGTGAACGCGCACGGTGCCCATGTCCGTGTTAGGTGATGCGAAGTACGCAAGATTTCTGACCGTCGTAGAACGGTAGAATGGACAGTCGTCGAAAACCGACGAGGAGACGCGCACGAATCTTCGAAAGCCACCGCCGTTTTCGACGTCAGCTGCCGATCCGAAAGTGGCTATCTGCTTACGATCGTGACGTACGCCGAGCGCGGCGTTCTCGTTCATCTTGTGTAGTCTCGTTTCGCGTAGTGACGCGCATCTGCGAAGAGACGGTCGGTGGACGAGTTGCGTATGACGGAGAATCGGAGATCGATCAGAATATCCGGATCGATGAGCAATCGCGGTCGGATCAGAGACAGCAGGTGTTCTTTGTTCCTTTTGCTCTCTTCTTTGTTGCTGCACATCACACATCTAGATGTGTATAAGAGACAGACCGAAGCGAAGTATATGCTGTCCGTGATCCGACCATCTTCCGGCGGCATGTCGTGTCTTGCGGTGTCCAACCATACGGACAGCTCGTTGAAATAAAGATCGCGTTCGGTCAGTTTGAGATTCGCGAACAATTTGCAGATTGCCGAATCGACCGCGTTCAAAAGCGTCGGAGAACGTATGTCGACAGCCGTCCTCCTGGCTCTCATCAGGTCGTTGCCTGAAAGTTCGAACACGGCAGAAAGAAACACGCACACGGCATCTTTGCAGCCGGTTCTTTCGGCCATGCGCAGAAACGAAACGCGCTCTTCGTAAGAGAG
>NW_022704074.1:0-2616 GCF_011630105.1 Anneissia japonica | reverse complement strand
GCGCTCTTCGTAAGAGAGGCCGGCGACGAAATCTGCGTTCCTGTCGACGTTCATGAACTGCACCAACATGTCGATTAAACGCTTGTCGGCCAGACCAACTAGATTCGCGTACGATTTCGAGTCTGCGAACGTCGGGCATATCCATAATTTTATGATTTCTCCTCCTCCTCCTCCTCCTCCTCCTCCTCCCCCTTCTACGATCTTAACATTGATCTGCTCGGAGCCTCTGAATCCTAACGGATTCTTTCTTTGTCCGATGTAAGCAAGATCCTCTTTTGCTTTGCGATGATCGACCAGCAGGGGGCCGGCTTTCTCTCCTACCATTTTTTGTTTTGTTTTAAAAAAAGTTATACCTTTTTTTTCCTCCTGCAACGGCACATAAATAACACATTTACGTCTTTCCCGTTAAACGTTCCTCCTGCTAACATCGAACATGTCCAATAGATTCTTACCTTACCGAAGGCGATGGAACGCGGATATCGTGGCCGATACGAGAATAAACGCTTTGCAGAGGCACGGCGGTCGGCGGCTGAACGGAAATCTGACAGCTGGAACGTCGCGGATACCGAACTTTGGCGATCGAACGAGCTTTCTGTATCCGACGTCGACGCGAGCGCAAAAGGACACCGCGGGCGTGAGAGACATCACCACCAATCACATGTTCTTCGACAACGAACTTCGCTTCAATTGCGGCGAACTGCTCTTCCTGTACTCCGGTCAGGCTAAGCTTTCGACGGCGACACCGGCGCCGATCGATCCTTACACTCTTCCCGAACCGCTTATGAATGCGACGAACGCTACGAGCACCGTTCCCATCTCTCAGCTGCAGAGTATGATCGACGACATGACCACAGTGGAAGACCACCACAACGACGACAACAACAACAACAACAACAACGGGGAAACGACACACGGCCAGTACGTGCGATCGGTGTGCAATCGTTCCGGATTCGATAGTTTGGCGTCGGTTATCTCGAGAATGAGAACCCCCTGGGATTTCGTAAACTATTTCCAACCGTTGGGATACCAGTTATCGTTCGGTGGTTGAGACGCTTACTCGGGAGACGCGTATCCGTGCATCACGACGCAGCACGGTGGTAAGATGACCACATCGCTGGCGGGTGTTCATCCGTCGTGCAAGACTGCGCACGCCGGCACCAAGGTGTACTTGGCCGTTGGCATGCGTCGAGGCAGCGCGACGGTTCTGCATCATCCATTTCCCGCCATATTCTTTTCGGACAACGAGAGCATGCACGATCGTCTTCGAAAGATGAACTACGTTTGCATATCTCGCGATGGTTTCAGGGTCCCTTGTCTCGTGAAGCCGATCGGCGAGTTGGCAAACGAGTTCCACGGGAAAAATCGAAGTCCCGAAATCGATCTATTTTTCGGTGTTGATTTCCAGGCTCACCATTTCTGAACGATGACGATGACGGTGTGCGTGCGTGCGTGCGTGTGTGTATATATAATAGCGTGCCTCTTGTAGCTTTGCAAATCATTCAGAATGGGTAAATCGAAGGATATGGTTGAAGTGCTCAAGTCTGAAAACTTGAAATTGGAAGCCAAAGTGAAAGAGGCAGAAGCTACGGCGAATGCCATGTACCTTCAGAAGGCCGATCTCGAGCAGCGAAGCGCTCTGTGGTTTCGAACCAGCGATACGAAAGACAGGGAGATACAGATTCTAAAGGATCAGCTGCAGAAGGTGAACATGGATATGGCGAGACTGGCATCGTCCATACCGAAGAGCGTTGAAATGGCGAGAGAGATCAAGACTCTGTCGGAGATGAACGAGCTTCTGAGAAACCAATGCAGTTCCTTCGAAGAGGATTTCAAACGAGAGAGAAGAGATCGTGAACGGTTGGCGTCCAGAGGTGGTAGATCCGGTTCAGGAGTCACCAAAACTGTAAGGTCGGTCATCCGGCAGCTTCAGATGCTCGTCCGTCGAGACGGTTACGTCGAAGTTGACGGACCCGGCGGCCACGATCTCGAAGTGGACTGCCATGACGGCAGCGCCATCGCCGGTGGCGATGAGGCGAGTAGCAGTAGCAGCGACGACGACGACACCGAAGACAACAACATGAACACCAACCGCGTGATCCACGATACGACGGATAACGACCTTGTTAAGCAGTGTCGTAACTTCTTCAACGATTTCGATTTGAAAAAAAAAAAAAAAAAAATATGCGGAAAAAAAAAAAAAAAAAAAAAAAACAAACAAATATTTTCTGTTTTCTGTTTATTTGTTGTTTTGTGAGCAATGGAGAAGTATGACTTGACAAAACATATTTTCAACGGTACGTTCGACAGCGTGTTTGTCGGCGTAAGGCGTTCGGATCAACTTCCGGTTGCAGTTAAAAAGGTGAAAACGACGTGCAAGTCGTACCTCTCGGACAAGCACGGCAGAATAGTTATCAGGGAGGTCCATTTTCTCGAGCTTGCTTCCGATATCGAGAACTGCATCAGTCTGCTCGAGTGGAAGCACGTGGGTCCGCACCATTTCTTGGTGATGGAAAGGCCGGTGAATTGTTCGGACCTGCATCAGGTGATAGAGGAATTCGGCATATTGGCCGAGAACAAGATACGCCGCATCTTCCGGCAGACGGTTCGGGCGTGCAT
>NW_022704073.1:0-645 GCF_011630105.1 Anneissia japonica | reverse complement strand
TTATGCAATCATTAATTAATGCAACTGTTGATTAATGCACTTATTCTTCAGGAATACTAGCAATAGTGACTGACATAATCAGTAATTTGGATAGTGTGATACAGAAAAAAACTCTACAGTATAGAGATTTGAGTTTGACGAAGCATGCAAAAGCTTTCATAGATATTCAACTGTATTAGCAAACAATACCATTGTTTACATTTATTACAATGGTCTAATCTCAATGAGGCTCTATCCAGGAAAAAAGTACTTTATAAAAAAAATAGGGGGTGGAGGAAAGGTGTTTATTTGTCATCAAGTGTTGAATAACATTTTATTTTATGTCAAGGTTGTTGACTCAGGACTAAACTTTCTATTTTGATATGAATAATTGTTACTGTTCTGTATTGCTTGTGAACAGATGATTTTTTTGACTAAATACACATTACACTTATTACTGCATTTAGTACTAAACTACCTAGACACTGTAGTGCCACTTAGTAACTCTGTTCCTTCATTTTATGAGCATTTGCATAAATCGGTGTAATCATCTGTGCAGCTGAATTGAAGTACACCTTCTTTACAGTATTCAGGCAAAAAGTCATTTTGAGACGTTACAACATTGCATCCAGAAGTAAACATTAGTCTATTGGTACATTGTAGTAA
>NW_022704072.1:0-960 GCF_011630105.1 Anneissia japonica | reverse complement strand
CTATATCCTCAATGGCCTAGAAAGAACAGAGAACCTCAGTTCTGTCTGTCTCCGTACGGCGGCTACCCATACATAAAAATTCTATAAAACTTTATAGACTTTCTATAGAGACTAATCAATTTCTACAGAAATTAGTATTTTCTATAAAATTGTTTTATAGAAGAACTAATTTCTATAGAATTCTATAACATACTATATACATATATTTAATGTAATTTCTATGTTTTTAAGTTTTTTTTGTTTCATTCAATATTGTATTGACACATTCGTGTCTGACCAGTATAGTCCTATCAACATGTTTTACATCTTGAATATTCTATAGAAATTCTATAGAATATTCTATACAAATGATATGACAAATTCTCTATAATAAAATTATAAAATTTCTATATTTATTCTATAAAAAATTATAGTCCTTATCTGTATTTAAAAAAATGTATTATAACTATTTTATAGGGATTATCTCTATAGGAACATATAAAATCTATATAGAGTATAACATATATAAAATTTCAATATAAATTTATTTATTTATAGTATATTCTGTAGAACTGTATAATATTCTAAACACAGTCATTTTAAAAACTGTAACTTTTAATAGTCTATAGAAAATATATATAAAATATATATAAAAACTCTATGGAAACATTTATAATCTGTAAAATTGTTTCTCTATTGAAAGTATATATAAAATGAATACGAACGCTATCTGTAAATGAAATATTAAAAATTATTTAAAAAATTATATCTATAAAAAAAAACATTATTTATTAATGTATATATAAAATCTGTTCAAACTCTATGAAAAATTTCTGGAACCGCTAATACGTAGCCATATGGGAACTTTATGGGGGGAAAGGGAGCGGGTCTGCCTCTAAACGTATCCCTCACATATTCACCTAACAACAATGCTTTATATGTGACAGCAAAATGTTATCAACAGGCTAACCTCTTTACTGT
>NW_022704071.1:0-568 GCF_011630105.1 Anneissia japonica | reverse complement strand
GTAGTGAGGCGGTATAACCTACACAAAAAGGCACGACCAGGTTTAATAACACAGGTCGAAAATTGCAACTTCCCAATTAATGACTGCAATTCGTCATAGCAATTGGACTTTCAATGCTAGTGACTCTTGGAATACAGATACTTGTAGTTAGCTTAACATTAGGTTACATATTACAAAGAACTGCAATACACTTTGTTGTACTGACTCACCCATAAAAACAATATCATAATTGTTGATTGAGAGTTACTAACAAATTTTAAATACAAATCTTCATACCTAGAGTCATCAACAATATCGGACCAGCTAATTCTTTCTGACGAGATGTGTATAAGAGACAGATTCTTTAATTATTATTTGTACAGTAGTTACTGTGCAGTAGACATCACCAGGATTGTTTCCACTGTCATAGACTGAAATGCTTCTGTGTCCAAGTGACTCCTTTGCTCTATAGAAATCAATATTTAAAATATTTTTAATCCACAGCACAGTAACTACTGTACAAACAATAATTATAGAATTGCATTGCTTTAACCCCAATGCTACTACACCACATAACATCCCAAACACC
>NW_022704070.1:0-571 GCF_011630105.1 Anneissia japonica | reverse complement strand
TATTTAAAAAATATATAGCAATGAAGTTCGAAACGGTTAGTTATTACTGAATAACTTTTATCAAATATAATGTATTAATGACTTAATTATGTATCCTCAGTTGTCGCTGATGCTGTCGGAAGTAGTGTTGTAGATTATAATTGTTGTAGATCAAATTGATCTTTACAGATTCGAAAGATATATAGCAATGAAGTTCGAAACACTTAGTTATTATTGAATAAATTTTATTAAATATAATGTATTAATGAATTAATTATGTAACCTCAGTTTTCACTGATGTTGTCGGCAGTAGTGTTGTAGATTCTGGGTTGTATAAAAAAAATTATTTACTACGTATGCAATTAATAAACTGTAACTAATTTATTATAACATATTTTAAAGAATATAACAATGAATTTAAAAACAATTAATTATTTTTAATAAATGTTAGCATACTATAAAAATATTTATGATTGAATAACGTACCCTCAGTTGTCACTAACGTTGTCGGCGGTAGAGTCGTAGGTACTGAAAGGTATAAACAAATGTGATTCACTGCTTATAGAAAAATTAAACAGCAACTAATTTCTTA
>NW_022704069.1:0-671 GCF_011630105.1 Anneissia japonica | reverse complement strand
TATAGTAAAGTAAACAACCAGCCTACCAGCTTTCTCAATTGCATTGTCAATAGATGAATACAGGTAGTTATAAACTGACAATAGACAGCCATGCTATTACATAATGAAGCCTTTAAAGCCATTACAGTCACCTTACAATATATTTTATCATATATTTGATTTTCTATCAAGTTTATATTCTTAATTTTAATTAATTTTACATTTTTTTTAATTACTTTTATTGATATAGTGTATATTATGTAAATAGTTCCTTTAAACAGAGTAGGTGATCTATATTTACTTTAGTGTAAAGCAGTCAATGTAATTTATGCTTACTACTATATTACAGCACGAAAGAGTGATATGTCACCTATGCTACGTCAAATGTGAGCTATGGTACGGTGGTATAAAGGAAGTGATGTGGTCTATGTTACGGTGGTATAAAGGGACTGATGTGACCTGGCCTACAGTGGTATAATGCGAGTAATGTGATCTATGTTACGGTGTTAAAGGGAATGACAGAGATCCCAAGTTTGAAAACCAAAAAATAGGGAGATTTTTTTCGTGAAGCGATCGCCTCCTGTAGCGATGCGCTGTGACGCTGTGCAACATGAAAGTATTACACAAAATGAAGAAAACACACAACTTTCATCAATTTGTTTACTTTTATTTAAAATTTTACATTTGTTTAC
>NW_022704068.1:0-1211 GCF_011630105.1 Anneissia japonica | reverse complement strand
TTTCGTTGGAGACACGCGAACGACGAGCGCGTCCTTATCGACCTTCCCAGAACTTCTAAATTCCAAGCATCATGGACGGTACGAGGGAGACGAGAGCAAGAAGGCGATCCTCCTCGCTGCGACGGACGACGCACTTCCTGGCAGCTATCTTTCCGCTGAGGAAGCGTGCGCGACGAAAGAACTCGAGGCGCTTGTCTTCGGAGGAGAACAGAGGATGCATCTGCCAGAGCGGAAAGAGGCACGTCAGCGTTTCGATCACGTCGTTGCGAGGTGCAAGAAGATGGCGATTCTCTCCTACTTCCTCCAGTCGAGTTCGTTGACGCCGCTTAGCAGAGATAACAGTCAGCACGTTTTCGCCATCGTCGTGCAACGTTTCGTTGTCCGAGAAGTGATCGTCAACCAGGCGCACTCCGAAGTCGTGTCGGCCGTCCTCGAAACGAACGGCGATCGCCGCCCTCCTGATCTCGGGAGGGAAGGACGTGCGAAACCATAGTTGGAATTCGTACATATCGCTTCCTTTCGAAACGAAGTCCGTCGTCCCTGTCGCGACGGCGAGCAGACTGCTGGCGTCAGAGGCGACGAGATGCGCCTTCTTAGGATTGTGCGGAGAAGTCAGCTTCAACGCGAACATACCTGTTACCGGCTTCGTTTTCGAGCTCACGAAAACGCACGTTTAATAATGTGAGACGACGGCCACCCGACGTCCCTCCCTCCGATGTTGGTCAGACGCGGAATACTGGTCGAAGTGTTCGTCGTTCTCTTCGTGGTCAGCGTACCTTGGAACTGGCTGCTGCTGTACAGGGAGAAAGTCGCCGAGAACAGGGCCGAAATGTCGAAGCTTTCGAGAGTCCCGGAACACTGCAAGTCCCCGGACGACGTCGGCGGAGCGCACGCGTTCGTGCAATAGATCGGCAGGAAGATAGCGTTTCAGGAAGATAGATGCCGAACGTACCACACGGCGCACATCGTGGATCCGATACTGTCGGCGTCGCCCATCGAAGCCTTCGCGAGGACGTTGTCCAGTCTCACTATCGCTCCTGCTCGCGCCGTCGGCAAAGCGATGTCGGAATTCAACCTGCACTTCATCGGCAGAATTCCTTTCACCATCTGGATACCGGCTCTGATAACTTGGCTGTCCTTGGTGGACGCGACCGTCGTCTGCGCGTACGCGTCCATAAGAGCGCGCACGTCCGCCGACCGTTCACTTCGAC
>NW_022704067.1:0-1058 GCF_011630105.1 Anneissia japonica | reverse complement strand
TGCTATGCTCTAGAAAATTACTTTTGAAGATATATTTCTAAAGCAATTCTATTGTGTAAATATACCTATTTAGTATACGTTTTACTGATGAAGTATATTTACACAACGTCATTCAAATCATGTATGTCGTTGTGTAATATAGCCTATAGCCTTCATCAATACGTTTTAGTGCAGATGATTGTTTTGTTGGCCTCAATACTTTTTAAAGTTTCTTAGCAACTAGTTTCTTAAAATATGTACTTAACCGCAATCTACATCAATTCTGGTCCGCTTCACTGCCAGAGGGCTTTCCAAATCTTTTCCAACAGGTCATGAAACAGTTTAGTATTCTTTAAATTAATTCAAGGCTATTTCCTTCATTTAGGTATACATTTATGTAAGCTTTGTACCAGGGTACGATGCACTACAAATACTTTCGCAACATACTTTAGGGCCAGAATTTTGTGTAGGTGAATAAGTTGTTTGGAAGCGAAGTATGGCGGTTTGAAAGTTGGTGAATTTTAAAACGTTTCTCGTAGAATGGCCTTCATAAAATTACTAAATTTTAGGGTTTAGAGTTAAATTATTGAACCCAAACTTCAAAAATAGTAAGATTAAAGGTAATACTTTATAGTTATGATATAATCACATTTTGCTCAAATTTCATGTTATACTGTCTATTGGCCCTTTTCCCCGAAACCTGTTGATGCGAGTTTACAGCCCTTTTGTGGTCTTGGGTCACAATTATCATATCAACTCTAGCCCCACCATATGGTTGGTAAACAACTTGTTTGGCGCCTATGAATGTCTGGAAACAGATGCTGGCAACCTACAGCCGCTTTCCCTTCCCCTCAAGGGGCAGCCACAATATATAAAGTTAGCATGTATATATATATATGTATATGTGTGTATATATGTAGATATATAAGTATGTATATATATATAAGTATGTATATTATGTATATATATATACGTATATATGTCTATATATTATGTGTATATATATATATATATGTATATATGTGTATATATATATATATATAAGTATGTATATATGTATATGTGTGTATATATACATA
>NW_022704066.1:0-947 GCF_011630105.1 Anneissia japonica | reverse complement strand
CACGAGCCGAGATTCCTTCTCGGTCAGGATGAAAAGCGGCTTCAGCAGTCCTTCGACGAAATCGTTGGCCTTAGCGCCGCCGGCCCAATCTCTTATAACCCTTCCCACTGACGCAAGTCCCTTCCTTATGCGGGCGTTGTGCGTCGACAGCTCCACTTTGAAGATGCGGACGTGGGTTGCCGGAACGTGAGCGATGAACAGCTGGTCGAAGCACTTCGCCGATGCAAGATCGACCTCGTGAGCGTGACTCCTGAACGCGGAGATCACGCGAACGCGGGCGTCCGCATCGTTACCGAGTCGGTTGACGATCGCAGATTCCATGAACGGGTACGGATCGTACCCGACCCTCTCGCCGGACGCGGCCGCATGCACCGCGTCTTTTCCTTTCGTCTCGAAGTCCGGAACTCGGTGAGGCCACGACAGCCGGCCGTTGGATCTCGAGGTCGGCACCGTCTGGAACGTCACGAGGGCGTCGTAACAGTACCCGACATCGTCTCCGTTGCAGGCGGCGATCCGGTGGTCGTAGTATTCGCGTTCGATGGCGTTCGGATCCAGAAAGAATTGCAACAGATCCAACGTCATGACCTGGCTGGAATCTTACGTCCGCTGGAGAAGGTTTCAAACGTTCGACGAAGGTTTCTCCGACGCTTGCGATCGCGACGAGAATGTGGTCCGGCGGGAGGACGTTCATCGTTATATGGGCTTGCAGGATAGATTCGACCGGTTGTGCGTGCGGTCCGCGTGCGAAGCTCGAAGGATGCTCGACGAACCTTGCGAGAACGTGTTCCACCTCGTTCGCGACAAGGTGGTGGTCGAGCAGAACGGACACGACAACCTGCTGCTGCTGTACCCGGAGCCGAGATCCGGCGGAAGGGCGATTCGTGAGATGAGCGTTCCTCCGGACATCGTGAGAGATCTGAGGAGAGCGTGGATAATGTACAATCTCG
>NW_022704065.1:0-796 GCF_011630105.1 Anneissia japonica | reverse complement strand
GCACAGTAGGCGAAAATACTATTTTTGAAGATACAAGTGTTACAGTACTAAAGTGCATTAGCGCCAAGTTGCTAATATTTGTCTATAGTCAACAACATCAAGGTGCATGACAATAACCTTATACATAAAAATTACTTCTCCTACTTCCTCCAAACATTCTAACCTCCGAGCCTGAATAGTGTAAACGGGACGGCAGTTCCACCAAATATCGATCTTTGGTTCCACTATTTATTGGCCAGTGTGACCCCCGCCAGGGTTGCCAGATAGTCGACAGTCTTTGCGGCCAAACACACGCCATCTCACTGCCAATTTCGGCCAAACTTTTTTTCGGTATCGGCCAAAATTCGGCCAGATTTTAATCCGATTAGAAGACATAAGTGGGTACATAATTACACGAAAATCAGCGGTCATTCGTTAGAAATTTAAGAAATTCAAATGATATACACAGAACAATGTTAAACTTTCACTGTTTTTCATCTTTTACTTATCACCATAAAATACATGCCCAGCTACATCATTATAAATATCTTATTAATATGATGTTCTTTAGTTGCTGGCATGTAGGGGCGAATCCACAGATGTCCGAAAGGGAGAGGGGCCGGGGCCGAAAAAGATAACACCATCTTGGAGAAATTTTTGTTTTCTAGACGCCCGAAAATAACCTCTGATACGTTTGAAAATTGCGTTAAAATCACATTATTAAAATTGATCTAAATTTGATTTAAATGTAATAAATATTAAGGTACATTGTAGTCGATCTATAGCATAGTTACCAACTGTCTCGAATTTCAAAGTG
>NW_022704064.1:0-891 GCF_011630105.1 Anneissia japonica | reverse complement strand
TAGTAGGCCTAGCATAGGCCTAGGTTAGGAGGTCTACTACTACAGTACTAGGCCTAGCTTGGCTATGGTCTAGTAGGCTAGGCCTAAAACATCTGCCAATTGAAGCCTAGGTTGTAACCTATTATTTGTCTAAGCTTCATAGTAAATTATTATTATCATATCTGAAACATTGTTTATTATCTAAAAAGAACCAAATTAAATATGTTCGCCTTAACTACCGATTGCATCGCCCGTGACTTCCGTCAACAAACACATGTGAGCGATTTTTTTTTCTGCACACTGCTTACTTAGCTTGTTGCATGCATGCAAGCAATGCAAGGTTTAAAAAAAAATAATGTTGGTGGCGCACTTCACATCTTGTGCTCAAGATGAAAAAAAAACGATCGTTTTTCGTCGATTATAGGCATTTTTAGTCGATTTTCATAATTAAAAAATAAAGAAATAAATTTAATGAAATTTGTATTAGTTTTTGTTGATCAGTTTAGTCTAGTTTTAGTTAATACTAGGCTAATTACAAGATATTTTGTATAGATATTTCAACTAGCAATCATTTTTTTTAATTTGCTGGTTTGTGAATTTTTACCTAGCAATTATGACAAACCTACTAGCAAATTGCTAGTTTGCTAGCCTGAATTTCGAGCCCTGGTATGTGTACTGTAAGTGCAATTTAATTTTAGGTAATGTATCGTAATTAATAATGTAGCTAGTTTGTGTTTTATACACCATTTTGCATGTCTCATCAGTTGTTTGGATTGTTTTTTTCGATTTGTTGATCGTGTTTAGATTTTTAAACTAGAAATTGAAAATTGCAAGTGAAGTGCTGCAATGTACAACTGCATATAAATGTTCTTCGAACAAAATTATTTATGCGAGTCAAGTGAAAATAATGAA
>NW_022704063.1:0-1049 GCF_011630105.1 Anneissia japonica | reverse complement strand
GCCAAACCTTTGGGGCTGTCGTGTTTGCTTTGCCCGGCCCATTTCCAATTCCGATCTATCACGATAAATTCGAACAGCCTGGTGATCTTTTCACGTAAGTCCTCCTCGCTTATCTCTTTCCTCTGGGCAATTTTGCTCTTGAACAGGTTTGCGTAATAGTTCCGGTTGGAAACCGTAGTCGAGACTTGATCGTGCGTCTGGTACTTCATACTTCTTCTTATTTAATTTTTTTTTGTATTTGTTTTCAACTATCACAAGTCGGAATATACGATTATCTTTTATACTACAATTGAGCCAAAGTACCCATTTCGTCATGGGGTTTGTGGGCGCACGCATTCGCATCCGCCAACGTCATCGTGACCGCAGCTCCCCAACAGTGGATCGAGACCGCCGGCATGATGACGTCATTGTGTCACCCTCTTTGGATTGGCCGAGACTCCGCGACGTCATCGTGTAACCCTCATTCGAGCCGTCGATCCTCGCTATATAAACCGGCGCCGGCGTCCCGAGGTTCACAACCAGAAATGGAGGACAGCGAGACTAGAACAGCTACTGAATACATTGATTTCTTCAATGCTCTAGAGGACATAAGCTTCGAGCCGATGTCGGGAGAGCAAGTCATGAGGACGGCGATGATGACATTGGACGATCCCAACTCGCCCATGTACAGGGTGGAGAGTCCAACCGAGTGTTCGAAGGCGCCTGATGTGGAACAACCTGCGTCGATGGAAAATGCTGTAGAACCGGTAGTGGAACTTGCATCGATGGAAATTGCTGCGGAACTGGAACCAGTTGTGGAACCGGCTGTAGAACCGGTTGTGGAACCTGCATCGATTGAATCGACTGAGCAACTTGCATCGATGGAAGCTGATGCGGAACCGGCTGCGGGACATGCAGCGATGGAAACTGCTGCGGAACCGAATGCAATAATCGACGTGAAGGGGAGTCTAAACAAACTTATAGACCTTTGCGGAGAAAACCTGTCTTATTCCCACGCCTTCGGGAAGATGATAGAATTCCTGACGAGAAGGAAAGCGAGGCCCTACGAG
>NW_022704062.1:0-591 GCF_011630105.1 Anneissia japonica | reverse complement strand
CGAGCTTTTGTAATTTCTTCGTTTTCTTTTTAATGGAGACAATAAATTTTATCTTGTATCTTGTAATGTGCGAGGAATCCTCGATCAATGTTAAGGCCTAGTTCTATACAGTCTAATTGTCCATTGTCGCTGTTAGTGGGGAGTTTACTTTTAAAATGTTGTTTCAGATTAGGGGGCTGTTTAAAGGCAATGACAGGTTTGTCCTTAAAAATATCATTGACGGCTTCATCATGTAGGACGGGTTGTAGATCATGCGCTTGAGGGGTTTGTTGAGTGATGGGTGATACGTAGTTATGAACACCCCATTATTCTACTGCCATCATATTCATATATGTAGGACTAGTGACTGTCCTTGTAAAATGCAATATGCGAGGGTTATATAATCCTAATTTGGCTTATGCCGTCCTGTATATTGTATATCCAACCAGATTACAACAGTTTAATTACTATACTGGAACAGCCTTAAACGCCGGGAACCAGCGTAGATTTTTAAACCAATTTCTAAATACGCCATTTTGGAATTCATTCGAATTATGACTGTAAACACACGCATTTACAGGGTTTTTTGGATTCAAAATAGTACGTATACAG
>NW_022704061.1:0-2069 GCF_011630105.1 Anneissia japonica | reverse complement strand
TAGGCCCAGTAGTACCAATCTCTTCTAGGTCACCCTAGAGGGGAGCATCATTACCTGGGCCCTGTATAACTACACACTAGGCCTACAGGTATTTTGGTCATTTTAGATGCTGGAATACATTCAAAAGTCCATCTATTACGTCTCTTTGACATTTTACCAATGTATATCTCTCAAATGATATTCAAAACATTGATAACATATGTCAAATAACAATAATCAACAATCAATATACATTGTTTTCATCGTTTTTTTGTGGAAATATAACATTTTTTGTGGATAACTGATGGGACACTCCTATTTAGGGAAAACCCCATTAAGGGGACACTTTTCCGTGAAACGAGGGGCGATATATCTTTTAACACTGCGGCCAACCCATATTTAGGGGACACCACTATTAAGGGGACGGGGACACTTTCTGAGTGTGACAAATGGTCAAATAACGCCTATTAAGTGGACACTTATTTTTTTTATATTGTATCACAATGAATACAACCGTCTCAAAATAAGAAAAATTCACTTAACTTTATATATTGACACATTTTGAGTTTCTTATTAAGAAACTTTTATCACCTTTCTAACTATTATCACCTTTCTACTGCTGTTGCCAAGGGCGATCTTTTGTTAGACTACATAACAATAATAATAACAATAATAATAATAATGTTTTTTTAACTGAAATTAAAGTGCAAAAAGATTTTTGAATCAAGTAAAATAATCCATTTTTTTTTTGGTGGCGATCTTTTGTTAGACTACATAACAATAATAATAACAATAATAATAATAATAATGTTTTTTAACTGAAATTAAAGTGCAAAAGATTTTTGAATCAAGTAAAATAATCCGTCTTTGTTTGGTGTGTTTAAGTATTTCATGGTTTGTTGTTTTGCTTGTACTGTATCTGTTAAAAGGTGGTGTTCTCTTCTCTCCTCTTATTTATTTGATTAAATTTTGTATTTTGAGAATTTTGAGAATTTTTTATTGGTTTTTATTTAAATTGTTCTGGTACAAGTATGAATAAATTGTCCATTTTAATTAGATTGATCTATTGTTTTAAGGTTATTTTAGGCCTAGCTACTACTTTACTTCTCTGTTCCAGAGGTTTTTTGGATAAATTGAAATTTTGATTAATTGATTGAAAATGAAATTTGAATTTTGAAATTTGAATTTTGAAATTTGAGCAATAAACCAGAATTTTCTCCCAAAATCCTTAGCGTGAATATCGGTAAGGCATACTGCATGTGTTACTTCGTATAAACCAATCCTGTCAATTTTGGCCCTTAACCATGGATATTTCTTTTTCTTTGTTTTTCATGCACTTTAAAAGGATTCTAATCCATTCACTAATATTGCATCATAAAATAATATTTGGAACATATAAAAAAACTATTGTTGTTTTAATTATTTTATTTTATTCATTTGGCATGACGGCTCAGGAGTCACAAAAGCGGAAAATCCACTGTCGCCTGAAGGACGTGCGGCTCCCAACAAAAAATTACGTTTCTGCCGATTTCATATTATAAATGTATTATATTTGCATATTGCAAATTTTTGCTATAAATTAGTTCTAATTCTACTGTAACTAATTATGTCAATAAAAATAAAATTATAAAGAATTGTATGTCATCATTATATGAAAACATGCCAAAAACCCTTATTAAGGGGACAATTTCATGTTTTTGGTTAGTGTCCCCTGAATAGGGGTACCCTATTCAGGGGACATCCCTATTAAGGGGACACTTTTTTTGGTCTTGAAGGTGTCCCCTTAAAATAGGGGTTCTACTGTACCAGTGTTGCTTTAGGTAAAGCATGAGCCTACAGAGGGCGCTGTTACAAAAAATTGTATTACATAATTATCTCCTTGGATAAAAATTTTGACTGAACAAATAAAAAATAATGGAAATAATGACCTGGTTAATCTTTACTGAGAGCAAATAAACTAAACTATATTTACCTTAATTATTCAAATTCAAATTCAAATTCTTTATTTATTTAGCAACTAAGTACAGTAAACATAGTTGAATTTACAATAAAAAACATCATACAGTATAAATATATATAGAATCAATTCA
>NW_022704060.1:0-507 GCF_011630105.1 Anneissia japonica | reverse complement strand
TTCGACAGGTTAGAGTTTCAAAAATTATTTCAACTGATCGCGGGGTCATCCGGGGTCACGAACGTTGAGTCATTTAAAGGATTTTTCTGGCTGGGGCCCATTTTGGGACTCTGTATTTTCTGATTTAAAGCTTTAATGGAATTGTTATTACTTCTGGATGTAGTCCTGTGACCATAGATTATATTCAAGTAGAATGGAGCCCATGTTACCCCTAGTTTTCATTCAGGGTCACCCCAAAAATTGAAAAAAAACTTAATCGCTCATTCTGAGGCAATCATAACTTGAAATCTAAAGATGATACTTTAAATCTGAGTGCAGATTCATAAAATTTGGCAAAAAGTAAGTCAGAATACCAACTTTGAGCTCTTTGTCTTGTCCGTAGGCCGAAATATGGCATTCTGAAATCCGGAATTATTCAAAATGTCACTTTTCGCGATTCGCAAGTGCGTAAAATGACTAAGTCCAGCAAATTTCAAACGGCCATATCTCAAAAACGACATGGAGTAT
>NW_022704059.1:0-1003 GCF_011630105.1 Anneissia japonica | reverse complement strand
AAGAAGAATAAGAAAGTTGAAGATGATTCCGTACAATAACAATAGGTGATCCGCTAACGTTAGCGAATCACCAATAAAAAGATGACTAGATTTGAACTCGTCACTGAGGACGAGTTAGGTGATCCGCCGTACTTTGACCCTCACGAAGCACGCACGGTTCTTTTTGAAAAATATTATTTGCTAAAACATGCTCTATTTAAGAGTAATTTTGAGCATTTTAAAAGGAATTTTAAAGGAAAAGAATAATTTTGAGCATTTTAAAGACTTAAGAATGTGTACACATACGTCTTAACGTCCTTGCGCACGGTAGTATTAATACAGTGTCACAATCCCAACACATGTAACCGAAACGTAAGTTCCAGCTTCAGTACGTGCTGTGGGCGTGAAAATGAGCGTACGGCGCGTAAATTTTGGAATATTCAAAATGACCTGAAACGTGCTTTAAATTATCTGAAAAGTGATATTAACAATTTTAAAATGTTAACGCACAAGTACGAATACCTTATACGACGTGCCTGACGAACCTTGTCAAGTTTAATTTAAAACCCCCTGTTGGTTGGTAATGCCACACGAATTTTGCCTTTACAGTGTACGAACTATCGGTCTGATAGTGTCGAAATTCAGTCTGCCGCCCTCTATTTTCAATGTGTTTACATCTTTTATGAAAGAAAGATGAGAAGGCTCCAAAAAAGCATTCTTTTTGAACATTTGACCATGATGACGTCATCAAAATAAAAAATAAAGGGACACGTCCGAAAGAGAATTGATTTAGCTATAACATACTCACAGGTGGGAGACAATCAATCAAGATAAGCGAGTACGTTCAAACGAGTATAAAAAGTAAAACGTCATAAATAAAAATTCTATTTTTTCTTAATTCAAATGGCAATATGATGACGTCACAGTGACCGATCAGCCAATATGATCTATAAAATCGTAACTCATGTGCTTTCAGAATATGTAATAAAAATTGGGGGTCACCTTTCATCCTATGGAGCTATAA
>NW_022704058.1:0-670 GCF_011630105.1 Anneissia japonica | reverse complement strand
ATTCTTGGTAATTTAGCAGTACCTCAATCTAGGCATTCAGCTTCACTTTGTATTTTGTAATTTTATATAGATAGGCTAGGACCTAAACTATAGAGTTTTAGACTAGGCCTACTACAAGGCCTATGCCCTATTAGTATAGGAATAGTAGTACTGTACTTATTACAGTTATTTTTATATGTGCACCATGCATGCATGCATTTTGAATGAGTGGCTCTGTATCAAATGTGGATCCAATAAATTGATTAATATTGTTAAGAAAGAGTGAAACACTGTTTAATATTACTAGGCTGGCAAGAAGTTTACAAATTTTCATAAATATTATTTTCTATGATACAGCATCAGTCAAATTGAGTTTAGAAAGTAATGTACCAGCTAAAAAATTGCAAAACAAAACATATGTTAATAATAATAATGTTGGAAAACTTAGTTACATTCATTAGATTTTCTTTCCTTTCTCAGAGCAAATGAAATACGAGCAGATTATTGTAAACAAGCAGTAGTAAGTCAAACTTCTTTTCATTTTAGGCCCAATAAAAAAATATTAGTATCACTATGTCTTCTATGGTATTGAAAAATATGTATTTTTGGGGAAAAAAGTGTTTTTGGAAAATAATTACATTTTTTGTCCTTTTATTTTCTTTTTCATTTTTTTAAAATTAAATAATAATTG
>NW_022704057.1:0-618 GCF_011630105.1 Anneissia japonica | reverse complement strand
GGGCAATTTGCAATTCCATGGTCCAAAGCTTTGCAGTGCGAACAGGAATTTATTGTCGTTGCCATTCAATTCAATTCAATTCAATTTAACATTTATTTACTTCCTTTTTAAATCAGACAAATATATTACAATTGATTTAAAATAAATTGAAGATGCAGGAGAGGAAGAAGGCAAGAACCCGAGAAGATAAGAAAAATCCATCTTGTGGAGGGACAGCCTGAAATAAGAGGGGAAAAAAAATGAGATTAACAAAAGAGACAAAAAGACAAAACAGGACAGAAAGGGACAAAAAACAATACATTAAAAACAAGTCGAAGACAGACCGACAGACCGCGCGAAAGGTAGCAACCAAGTGGAGATGGAGGAGATTGAATAAATGTTAACAATTAGTAGTCAGAAGTTAAGAGTTTTTTGAATTGGTTAGTAAAACTTTTAATGGAAGATGCATTTATCAAGTATGAGGGTAACGAGTTCCAAAGTTTTGGGCCCGAAAATCTGATGTTGTGCTGGAAGTAATTGGTTCTATGGTTGGGTATACGGATATTAGCGCAGGTACGTGTGCTGTAATTGTGAAAGGAATAATTGGATTTAAAAGTGTTACAGAAGTGACAAGGTAAG
>NW_022704056.1:0-2003 GCF_011630105.1 Anneissia japonica | reverse complement strand
AACATGATTAGTCTATTTTTTTCTAATTTGCATAATGAATTTTTCAAACATTTTTGTCTATTTAAAAAAAAGTGCGTAAGTTATGGAGATGGTAACAATCAAAAATCAATTATAAATTTAATTCTACATTTTTAGACAAAAAAATAAACCCTCTTGGCCCACGACCCATTTTTGACACCATTACCATGCGTAATATCAACCTGCATTGTATATATACGAAGATTTTTTTCTAGTAGGATTAGAGTTGACTAACTGATACTTGGTGTGGTGCTAGGTTTATCGCATTTATGGTTTAGGGGCCGCGGTTTACCTCCCACCGTTTAGTCATGCTGGATCAGGGGTAGTAAACCCGGCGATTGTGGGTTCGATTCCCACCCGGGGAATTTTTTTTTTTTTTTTTTTTTTTTTTTTTAAGGTCTTGGGTTCGATTCCCACAAGAGCCAATTTTTTTTTCTTTTTTTGTTGATGGTGGATAATGAATAGTTTAGTTGATGGTGGATAATGAATAGCAAACATGGACGTTGTGTGTTCGATTCCCACACGAAACAATTTTTTTTTCTTTGGATAATGAATGTATTGTACTCGTTGATGACGTCGCGAAATAACAACAAACAACCACGTGTCATATGTCCGAGGCTAGGCCGTCATGGAAGCTCACTGGCTCCTGTGTAATTCATGTTGAGCCAACTGCAGACGAAAAGATTACAATCTTCTCAGAGATAAGCTGGAAAAAAGTTTTAGACAGTGCCATCAATAGAAGGATTTTAATAATGAGGAATGGAAGTTAGCGAATTAACCGTTTTTCTTCGATCGTCGCTTCCAACCGTCTAGGCGCGTCTAGCCTAAAGAGGGCCTACGTAGCAGGTCGAGATCCATGAAAAGTCGGATATAAAGAGGTTGGTTACCCACATCTTTATATTTGCACAAGTAATTAAAATTGTTTATTGAGCAGATTAATCACACTGATAAATAATTGTAGTACATTCGGCTGATGCACACATGTCTGTCACAGTCTGAGAGTGCCATTTTCGGCCATCCAGTAGTTGATATTCTTTAAAAAAAATCTCATTAGGGAGGTTGACCCCCTCTCAAAACCTTCCTCCAGCTCGAGCCTACGAGCTCAAGTCCCCCCTGTCGGACAATTATCCCCCACCCCCAGAAATAATAGAGCCGCCACTGCTAAATAGCTCTAGTCGGCCCCTTATTTTGGACCACCTGTCGGAAAATTTCTGGAGCACCACGGCTTTGGTCACCTTTAAGGTTTGAATCTTCAAACTTCTGTCGAAGCAAAGACCACAATATGGTCTTTGATACGACAAAAGTATATATATTTAATATATCAAATATCATATATACGTGCATATTAAACTATGACGTCACTCTACATAGGCCTATTTTGAGTATTGATATTAACGGGTAACACAATCTGCGTCTTCTAAAGCATTTGAAACTACCGTAACAGTTTGTTTTTTTTTTGCCCTCGACTTTATGGAAGGTAGACAGACTAAAAATGCAGGGTCAGGTTATTTAACGTAGTGGTAACTACTCTCATCAGCTCGCCATTGACATAGATCGGTTTTTTTTTTTTGTTTTTTTTTTTTATGTAGGATTATTTATTACTTAATACTGTTTCAATTAATTTGTAGGAGCGTGTGGTGCAGCGTGTAAGGTGTTGGACTTCTGATGGTAAGATCAGGAGTTCGAGACCGACGCATTCATCCAGAAGTATAAATGGGAGGGGTCATGATGTTAACCTTCCAGTCAAAATGTTTATGAGATTTGTGCGACCACGCGACGCTAGAATGGAATCACTCATGCGTGACCGTCCTACCTGGCGTCCTACATTACTCTGCATGCGTGGATTTGGCCAAATTGCGTTCCAGAATCTGCTCGACGAGGTGACCTTTACGTTCTACGTTCTACCGTCGTCGTGCAATCGAAAGCTCCTTAATGGCAGCAACTAGATATCAGTTCATATCACGCGAACGAATGAACTGTTTTAT
>NW_022704055.1:0-664 GCF_011630105.1 Anneissia japonica | reverse complement strand
TAAATTCGTAAGTCAATGAGAGTTCTAGTTCGTCGACAATTGTGTTGTATAGGCAAGATATACAGGCAGCATACGTTTCCGCTTACGTTTCTTATGAAAAGTTGACTTGGAGTCATAAGAATCGTTTGCAACGCAACGTATGCGAGTTCATCCAACAAAAAGTCACTAAATCGCGGTTTCCTGTCAAATAGTGGAAAATCGACGTATCACATGAAAATTCAATACGTCGGTTTCCTGTCCAAAACTGTTTTGCGACGATTTTAGTTTACGTTACGTCGATTTCAAAACGCACCAGTCGTAATCGGTTTCCTGTCAAATCGCATTTTCTTACGATAAAACGACGTAATCGTAAGTAAATCTGCCTTCTTACGTCGACAGGAAACCAGGCTTTAGATGTGATTGCCGCAACGTCAGAGTACTCTGTTGGCCCGACGTCGGTAAACAGTGAAGGTTGGTTACAACCGTTGGGCCGACGTTGGTTAGAGGTTGTAAATATTAGATGTAATTAAAGACGTTGTCGCAACGTCATAGTAGTTTGTTGCCCGACGTCGGTAAATGTTTGAAATAGACGTTGGTTACCACCAAACGTTAGTGGAGGTTGGTGACAACAGTTGGGCCGACGTTGGTTAGAAGTTGTAAATTTCAAACGTTTACCGACGTCGGG
>NW_022704054.1:0-573 GCF_011630105.1 Anneissia japonica | reverse complement strand
ATTCTCATGGAGACGTGCGACAGCGACTGCATAGTCACATTCCAGTTAAACATTCGATAGAAAATTTCATGATCTGTAAGAAAAAAAGTGTTTCGATGGTCGATACTATAGAATTGGTTACGTGGCAGATGAGCTCAATAACGGGTTATTCATATATTGCAGCCAAAAGAGTGTAGAAGATGATCGACATAACGATATCAACCTGAAGCTGAAGGTCTGTCTCACTGTTCGATGAGATTTTCAACACTTTCGACGACACTTTCATGAAATCTACGACGGCAGATCTGAAAAATTAGAAAAAAAAAGACGAAGGCAATCATAAACATCATACGCTTTATCATGGTGCCATTCATCTCAGAAACCGCCCGTTTGGTTATTGCTGCCAAGAGAATGTTCAATACGAATAGCAAAGCGATAGTGGAAAAAAGCTAAGCGTAATCCATTATAGCTGACAGGTACTGTTGCACGTCTGACGAGGAAATGAATTCGAACTTTGTGTGAAACTTTCTTTTTTAAAAAAAGGTGTTGCATCATCACTTCATCTGTCCCGGTTGTGATGTCATCAAGACTATT
>NW_022704053.1:0-697 GCF_011630105.1 Anneissia japonica | reverse complement strand
ACCAAGTGATTAAGTCTCTATTGTTTAGATGGATAAAAGAAAGCCTGCAGGATTAAGTAGTATATTGTAACAAGAACTTGCGTCTATGTCTACATGAACTGAATAATTCATTCCTTTGATTCAGAGTACAAATTTCAGGTTGACATATAATAAAATACTTCTCTTGTATACAAAGGTTACATCGTTTGGTAGAGTTGGAATATGATTTACATTTAGATAATATACGCCATTTAATTTTGTACTTTATGTTATCTTCTTTAAGCTTCCAAACATATTGGCTAAGTGTAGTGTTATTCTTGCATTTATCATTACGGAATGAGCTGGTATGCCCATTGTATCTGCTTTTAAATGTATTTTCCGTAAGACCAACGTATGTTTCAACTTCATTATTGTCGTCCCTACTAATTGTAGCTTGGTATACTACGCTGACTTCATTATTGTCGTCCCTACTAATTGTAGCTTGGTATACTACGCTGTCTAAGTAGCAGCGTAGTATACCAAGCTACAATTAGTAGGGACGACAATAATGAAGTTGATATACTACTTAATCCTGCAGGCTTTCTTTTATCCATCTAAACAATTAACATACTTTTGTTCTGATAAACTGTTACAATCTATGTACTTCATTATTCCTTCACTCAGAGCCTAGCGCCTGATGATTGAGGTACCCCTCATGAAACAGCCTGTAGTGCAATAA
>NW_022704052.1:0-541 GCF_011630105.1 Anneissia japonica | reverse complement strand
GTGTTACGATTGCCAATACGATGTCAATATTCATTTGATATCAATTAGGCCTATTAGAAAGAAAACTTATTATTTCAAAGCTCAAGAGTAGTGACACTTTCAGATTTTGGATACAGAGGATTCTCAATTACAATGTTTTCAGTAACAGGTTGATTTTCAAATTTAATTGTAGTTGTTAATCTATCGTCTCTTCGTCTAGATCTGTAACGCTTCAAGCACACAAGTGATACTGTCATCAATAATACAACAATAACAGCAACAAAAGCACCGATGACTTCATTTCTTGTACTACTGTTATTGGATGTTAAAGCAGGAACGCTTCCATCTATAAGGAATATAAAATGCAATATAGTAAAATTGTTCGAATTTACTTTCTCAGCATATTATTAATATTAATATTATTAATATCTTCAATGTATTCCATAAGTTCAAAAATAAACTTCCAACATCAAACAACAAAAACGTAATAGAACAGAGTTTCATAAATGCCTCATGCTATGTAAACCATTCTATAATCTTATAAACCAGGTAACAATTATCT
>NW_022704051.1:0-1233 GCF_011630105.1 Anneissia japonica | reverse complement strand
CCTCCAAGAATTCAATAAATAATTAGTGCTGATGTTGCAGTTAGGACTGGGTCAGGTAAAAACATGTTATATTTTGTTGACATAAACCACATTCCAAAACAGAGGGCAGTACTTGCTTTTTTTCCTCTCTCATTTAGAGGGGTTTGTAGTTTACTTGGATGTAAAAACAAACAGAAAACAAGATTTAAGAGTGTAATGTTATTTCATGATATGGGTAAAGAGAATTTATGAAAAGGTACTGATGATATGACGTAATGTAGCTGATGAATCGATCTTCCGGCACCTTACTTCATGTTAATTAAATGAGCAATTAGTGATATGTTTTAACATAAGATATGGTAACAGCACATGTGTTTTGAATTAAACTGTTATCAGGACTTTACACAACATTATTTCTTCTACAATAACATTATAAAAATGTGTAAGTGATATATTGCCATGGCAACCAGGTTGTTCAATGTGCAATCATACAAGAAGATAATTATATGTACTGTAACAAAGAACATAGTATGCCGAATGCATACTATTGTATGTAGCAACAAGTATTTTGAAATTACTCAGGTTATCAGAAAGACAAAAAGAAACTGTTTTGCAAACCTACCAATTTATTTTACTTATTTTAGTCTGAAAGGTTTTAGCCACCTATTATTTTGATGTGGATCTTTTTTTTTTTTTTTTTTTAATCTGTGTGCATGTATGTCTTCGTGTTTTTTAGGGTCATTTATATTATTTATTATTGTTTATATTCGTTTTTGGTCGTTTTGTGGTGAGATTTTAAATCAGGTCATGTGTTGTTTTTAGTTCTTAGAAAGTTCTTATTGTAGCACATAAACCCACAAAGAAAAAAGCGAAACATGAATAATACAGTTTAGCAGCAGTAACTTTGCGAAAGAACTCAGGCTTTTATGTATAGGTGAATGCATGCGTACTTAGTGTTGAAATATCCAATTAAACTAATATTTACAATAATTAATGAATCAAATAATGTTTACAGCTGGAGGTGGTTCAGCTAAGGCCCAAGTTTCGATAGCAATGGAAATACTTGTGCAACTTTCCCTTTATGAAAGTGCGAAAAAAGTAGTCAAAATGTGAAGCCATCAGTATGATAAAATTTGTAAAATATGCCGATTTTTTGATGTTTCTGAGTGAAATACAGAACAATAATAATGTTTTGTTGATCCCTTTATTTTATTGTGAATGTTAAATTGTGCATGCATTGTGTAGTAGTTTTTG
>NW_022704050.1:0-587 GCF_011630105.1 Anneissia japonica | reverse complement strand
TTCAATATGATTAAAATAAAGTACACAGTATATTTTAGTAAAATTCTGATCATCGTCACATCGTCTGAGATCGTTATTTCTTCACACTGCAATCTTATTCAACAGAGAAAACCCGCCACTTATAGAATGGAATAAAATCTGACAATTGTAACATTAACAATTTAAGCAATATTAATAATTAAGAAAAACACATATATTAATGTTTAATTTTGTTCACGTTAAAACACTGACATAAAACATGAGTACATACTGTAGACCTAATCATAAAAAATTGAAATAGAAAAACCACATTATGATTTTTTTAAATGTTAAACATTTATTTTGAATCCGACTAAAATCAAATGAATGCACGATGGCGTGCATTTCGATACTATTTTCTTCAGAACCACGCCCAAGAATTAAGCCTACGTTAAAATTAGATGGGGTGCAGCATCTGATATCAATTATCGACAATAGGAACAATTGGTATTGTTGAGTGACAGACTTCAGTCCTTCATCTTTGTTCGACCATTGGGGGATATATTTGAAACCCGTCAGTGACAAGGATGCATCCAATGACGTGATTCACCAGTGACATGTCGGTCCTT
>NW_022704049.1:0-635 GCF_011630105.1 Anneissia japonica | reverse complement strand
TTATAGAGATTAACAAATTATCTATCTCTGAATCTTGTTGATTTAGACTTTATTATAAAAATCCTTATTTCATTTTTTATTTGTATATCTAGGAATAGTACACCTGATGTTGTCATCATAACTGATGAAAAGCAGCCACATTATTATTTTTTAATTTCCATAGAAGCCATAGCCTACTTGCACCTAATGCTGAAACATACAACCTGTCAACATAATACAAGCTTGGGTATTCCAATTAAGTTATAACAAATAGCAATTTGAATATTGAATTTAATTTTTCAAGTTTTTTTATCTACAGGCTGTCTCTTATACACATCTAGATGTGTATAAGTTGTAAGTTATAAAGTAAATAAAGAAATGTTTACTGTAGTATAATAGTGATTTAATAGATTTGTTGAATGGTTACACATTGGCTAGTTGTGAAATAAATGTGAATTTTGAGTTCAATTTGAGTTGCTGCAGCTTATTAGGCTTTTGACGTTTGCAAGATTCGAAATCAACACCACCAGTTTCTAATACTCATACAGTATTTAAATTTACAACACTTAAAATGTTAATTACACTCTTATAAAGTTTAAAATCTACACTTTAAAAATCTACAATTTAAATAACGTGTTAGATATGTTACAATTTAT
>NW_022704048.1:0-553 GCF_011630105.1 Anneissia japonica | reverse complement strand
TGAAATGCACGCCATCGTGTATTTCAATACTTGGAGTATGTATTATACTTTCTTACATCGTAACATTGTTACTATCATAAATATCATTACCATTACCTATCCAATTAAAAAAAATAAAATACATTAAACCCATGATATTTGTATGCATTTAAAACCAGTTATAACAAAGATACTAGAAATACAAAATAGAGTTCCCCGCAAAAAAAAGGTGTTCCACCATGTTCTACCGGATACATCTTGATTATCTAGGAAAGAAAGTGTCAAATATATTTCAATCATAGTCTCATAATGTACATTGTACAAGAAAACTATAGTACACATTATTACTATCTCCATTCATTGTGTCATGTGTCACTGCGACTGTATTTCATGAAGAATATACTACATATGCAGTTACAAATCAAATTGCTTGATTCCTAATATAGTTATTTCTTTTATGATATAAAATATAAAATTACGCATTGAGCTACTTTAAGGTTATAAATGTTGTCATGTGATTCTACAAATACTAAATTTCACATAGAAGTAACCTGAAGTAAAAATTAATCATTAC
>NW_022704047.1:0-523 GCF_011630105.1 Anneissia japonica | reverse complement strand
CACATATTTTATTTCTTTAGGCACGAGCACCAAGGATATGCCAATAAGTGAACTCAATCACTGTCGTACGTGGCATATCCATTTAACAACAGGGGACTTAATGGATCAGTACATCGGGTTAACCCCCCTACTCTTCTCGAATGATGTACTGAGTTCTTTATAAGGTGCACACGAGCCAAATGCGTACACTGGGCCTACGGTTTAAAAGTCCTTATCCGAGAAGACTTGTTTCACCACCAGAACCATTGGCGAGTGAGCTGTTCGAACCAGTGCCGATATTAGAGCTAAAGGTTACGGTGCCCCTGAATTAACCACTCGGCCAATCAACACAAGCTACAAGGAACATATTATTATTTGTAGGGGACGATCTAGGTTAGGGTGTAAATTTGAGGGTCATTTAAATTGCTTACGTTCCAGTTGTAGATTGATAAAAATGACACTTTGCAGAATAGTTTTTTATGGTGAAATGAAGAAATGATCCAATTTTGTGACGATCCGCAGTAGGGGTATGAGGACCATTTAA
>NW_022704046.1:0-797 GCF_011630105.1 Anneissia japonica | reverse complement strand
AATTCAGAAAAGATTGTAAGCAAAGTTTTACAGAGAAGTATAATTGTGATTCAAAATTCAGAAAAAAATTGTAAGCAAAGGTTTACAGAGAAGTATCATGGTGATTCAGCGTTTAGGAAAAACGTTGAAAAGAAAAACCTGAAGCGTCGTAAAATAAGAAAAGCAGAAAAGTGCAATTTTGAGTTTGTTTTGAACGACTTTAGGAAAACAATTTCATATGGTCCTGATTATGTTTGTTGTGTATGCTTTAAGTTGTTATTCAGAAATCAAGTAATGGAGTGCACCAAAGCTAAGTACGCAATGAAGACATGTATAAATGAAAAGTATTTGCATATTTGCAACAATGTATGTAATAAACATTGTGAATTTGCTGAATCACCAAGATGTTATTTATGGATTTGTTTCACATGCCACAGGAAATTGCTAAGTGGAAAAGTCCCTGCAGAGGCCAACATAAACAATTTACAACTATGCGATATTCCTACTGAACTTAAATGCTTAAATAATTTGGAGCAGCATTTGATTGCACTAAATATTCCCTTTATGAAATTAATGAATTTACACAAAGGTGGTCAGCATGGGATACATGGACCAGTTGTATGTGTACCATCTAATACGATTGAAACTGTAAAAATGTTGCCTAGACTGATGATCAATTGATATCTGTAAAATTGAAGCGAAAGTTGTCGTATAAAGGTTATTATGAATATAAATTTGTCAAAACAGCAAATATTATTCAAGCCCTTGAATATTTACAAAGTAATAACAAGTGGTATTCTGATGTATCTATCAATGAA